>NC_057811.1:268227563-268374369 GCF_018294505.1 Triticum aestivum
CCTTGACGCCCGCGCCAGAGCTCAACCCCGCCGGCGCCCGTGCCCGCGCCGCCGCCCGCATCGTCTCCGGCGACCGCGCCCCGTCTCCCCGCTGGCGCCACCTCCTCCTCCCTCGCCCGATCTCCGACGAGCTCGCTTCACTGCCTCAGATTGCGCGCCGGATCTCGATCCACAGAGACGGTTGACTTCTTCCTCCCCCCCGAAATCTTCTGTCCCGAAGTTTTTTGCATAATTTTACTCTGTTCATCGCATCATAACTCCGTGCATACTGCTCCGTTTTGTGCGTGTAATATATCGAAATGTTCGTCTCGAGATGCTCCTCATTTTTTTCCATCGTTCCATGCTCATTTGAGTTCATCTTGATGCCCAGATCTCTGGTGCAAGAGTGTTATATGCTGTTAACTGCTGTTACTTATCAGAACTTGAGGATTTGTTATTTTTGTTGCGTTTGATGTGTGCATCTTATGGGCATGAGCTTTACATGTATTTTCATCTATGCCATGCCATCTTTACAGAGGTGGCTGACATGTATTTTTGTGATCTATGTGGTGACTAGCACAAGCATGCAAACTAGGCTTCGTGATGTTTCTGTTTTCAGAGACTTGGAATTTTCCCCAAGTCTGTTAGTGCTGTTATTTTGTTGCCATGTATCCATGTGGCTACAGGGAGATCCATTCTTCTTTTGGGCATGTTCAGTAAGGATGTTTTGTATATATGATTATGCTCTATCCATTCATGCCCCTGTTTGAAATTATGGAGTGCCATAGGATGTCTCAATCTTGCTCTATGTTTGCTATAAAATATTTCTGGCAGAATGTTAACATGATATTCAATTTTGCCAAGGTTGTTGTAGTTGATCCATTCATGCCATGAACTTGATCTTGCCATTGTTAGCTTCATAAACATGCCATCTTGCTGTACGTATGCTTGTTTGTCATGCATTGCTTTGTGGTGAGTGAGTCAAGCTCACCAAGATGCCTTCATAATTCTGTTTATTGCCATGCTCTGTTTTCTGCTAAGTCTGAAACCTGATAACGAAACTTGCTATGTTTACATGGGTGCCATCATATCTTCTGATCCTTTTTGGCTTATGGTCAGTAAGGAACTTTTGTCATATGCATTTAGTACATTCATGCCATAACTTGTTTTTCTATGTTAATTTCCTGTAGTATGTGTTTTGCTTGCTCTGGACAATGCTACCTGATGTTGTTTCTGCCATGTCCAGTAATTTCACCTAGTCTGTGAACCTGTTATCTTTTGCACTTATGCCATGCTTGTTTGAACCTGTTATGTTGTGATCTAGCCGTAGCTCAGTGTTCATCTTTTGTCAAGAATCTCCTGTAGTTTACTGCCATATGCTTTGTTGCTATTTTTTGGTGATGTAGCATAGTTACTTGTTGTATTCTAAGTGATATCATGCTGTTAATCGCAGAATCGTGTCATTCTTGTTTTGCTTGCCATTTGCAAACCGTGCATCCGTTTACGGTGATCTTTATATCGATTTCGACCGAAATCATCTCATCTTTCCAGTGGTATATTTGGTTTTCCAAGTTACTGCCTTGTTCATCCTTTTTCTTCTGGAGCACGCATACGCATCGCATATCATATCTCGGATATCATTCATGTATTGCATCATGTTGTTTGTGCATTTCCCGTGTTTGATTGTGGTTCCATTGCTTGTGTTCTTGCTGTGGGTAGAGCCGGGAGACGAGTTCGTGAACGGGGAACCTGTTGAGTACGCTTACGAGGATCAAGCTTTCGACAACTCTGAGAACCTTGCAGGCAAGATGACCACACCCTCGAAATCACTTCTATCTTTGCTTTGCTAGTTGTTCGTTCTATTGCCATGCTGCGCTACCTACCACTTGCTATATCATGCCTCCCATATTGCCATGTCAAGCCTCTAACCATCCTTTCCTAGCAAACCGTTGTTTGGCTAAGTTACCGCTTTTGCTCAGTCCTTCTTATAGCGTTGCTAGTTGCAGGTGAAGTTGAAGTTGGTTCCATGTTGGAACATGGATATTTTGGAATATCACAATATCTCTTATTTAAATTAATGCATCTATATATTTGGTAAAGGGTGGAATGCTCGGCCTTATGCCTGGTGTTTTGTTCCACTCTTGTCGCCCTAGTTTTTCGTCATACCGGTATTATGTTCCTTGAGTTTGCGTTCCTTACGCGGTTGGGTGATTTATGGGACCCCCTTGACAGTTCGCCTTGAATAAACCTCCTCCAGCAAGGCCCAACCTTGGTTTTACCATTTGCCACCTAAGCCTTTTTCCCTTGGGTTTTCGCGAGCCCGAGGGTTATCTTTATTTAAACCCCCGGACCGGTGTTCCTCTGAGTGCTGGTCCAAACTAGAGCCCTTTGCAGCGCCACCTCGGGGAAACTTGAGGCCTGGTTTTAGTTGTACGGACTGCTCATCCAGTGTGCCCTGAGAACGAGATATGTGCAGCTCCTATCGGGATTTGTCGGCACATTCGGGCGGCTTTGCTGGTCTTGTTTTACCATTGTCGAAATGTCTTGTAAACCGGGATTCCGAGACTGATCGGGTCTTTCCGGGAGAAGGTTTATCTTTCGTTGACCATGAGAGCTTATGATGGGCTAAGTTGGGACACCCCTGCAGGGTATTATCTTTCGAAAGTCGTGCCCGCGGTTATGAGGCAGATGGGAATTTGTTAATGTCCGGTTGTAGAGAACTTGACACTTGACTTAATTAAAATACATCAACCGTGTGTGTAGCCGTGATGGTCTCTTCTCGGCGGAGTCCGGGAAGTGAACACGGTTTGAGTTATGCATGAACGTATGTAGTTTCAGGATCACTTCTTGATCATTTCTAGCTTCGCGACCGTTGCGTTGCTTCTCTTCTCGCTCTCTTTTGCGTATGTTAGCCACCATATATGCTTAGTGCCTGCGGCAGCTCCACCTCTTTACACCATCCTTTCCTATAAGCTTAAATAGTCTTGATCTCGCGGGTGTGAGATTGCTGAGTCCTCGTGACTCACAGATTCTACCAAAACAGTTGCAGGTGCCGACTATGCCAGTGCAGTTGACGCAACCAAGCTCAAGTGGGAGTTCGACGAGGAACGTGGTCGTTACTATGTTTCTTTTCCTGATGATCAGTAGTGGAGCCCAGTTGGGACGATCAGGGATCTAGCATTTGGGGTTGTCTTATTTTCATTTGGATTTGACCGTATTCGGTCTATGTGTGGATTTTGGATGATGTATGAATTAATTTATGTATTGTGTGAAGTGGCGATTGTAATTGTGTGAAGATAACCCTTCTTGAGACAATACCACAATGCGGTTATGCCTCTAAGTCGTGCCTCGACACGTGGGAGATATGGCCGCATCGTGGGCGTTACATGGCCCTCTGTGGCTCCTCCTGCGGCCACGGCAAGGTCAGCACCAGGAGATCGTGCCCCCAACACATGTTGATGGGGGGTGAGCGATGAACTTACGCTGGGGGCTTTGTCGGGGGCTGCTGTCCGGGCTGCTCGACACCACCAGTGGTGCCCTCGAAGTACCCGCTGGGGGCTGGCCGCCCGCCGAGGCTTTGGCCCTCTTCACCCTCTGGGCCAGCATCTCCACATCCCTACAAGGATGAGAAAAAGTCAAGACTAGCGGCACAGATTGAGGAGACGGAGATGACAGAAAGGAGCAAGATACTTACTCGTAATCCACCTCCTCCTCTGTTGCCTTCCTCTTCCTCCTTGGGCTGAGGGACCCGAAGTCAAAGGTGACATCCGTGTCGACGTCTGCCGGAGGAGGGGAGGGGGGTGGAGTCTGCGCGCGCTTGGATGAAGAGGAGGTGGATGCTTTCTTCTTCGCCACCGCGGCCTTCACCACCTTTTTCGCTGCCGCGGCCCTCGTTTGACGCGCGGACTCCTCCGGAGACTTTGGCCGCTGCGCGGCCTTGACGGGTCGTACTGGCTCACCGGAAGTGGCCCGCCGCAGGACTCGCCCTCTCCCCATGAGCGAAGGGTCAACAACCTCGGCCTCCTCCGACGACGACTCGTCGACCGCCTCCTCGACGAGAGGAGCCCCGGTGCCGGCGCTGTTGACTTCCCAAGCGGCCTCCGCCCACTGGGCGAGCTCCTTCTCCTCCGCTTCTGCCGCGGCCTTGTCCTCCATGCCACCGGCGCTGCCGGCCTCCTCGGCAAGCTTCGCCTCAATCGCCCTGGCGGCGATGTAGTCCAGCTCCGCCTGGGTGGTGTCCTGGACGAGCCGCGGCTTGGCGGTGACGTACCCCTCATGCAAGATGTCAAAGAACTCTTGCACTTGAATTTCCTCCGGCTCGACCCAGCTCGGGTCAAGGCCATGCGCGTTGAAGTCCGGCATCATGGCGATGATGTCGGTCCGGTGCGAGTTGTTGCTCAGCGGGACCACTCTTGCCGGCAACTTGAACAAGGGCCCATTGGCGACCTTGTCGGCCTTCGCGGCAGCCCTCACAGCCTTGCCGGTCCGCTCGACCTCGCCGTCGCGGTTCACGTCGAGCTGGAAGAGCCACTGGCAGAAGTGGGCGTGCCCCATCACCGTGAAGTTGTGGTCGAGGCCGGGGCGACGCCTCATGATGTCGGCGGCGTTCGTGAAGAGCCAGGCCGGCCTCCCCTTGTTATGCAGCGGAGCGATCCGGCGACAGATGAAATCCGCCCCGATCATCTCTAGGGTGAGCCCGGCCTCGGTAAGGCGAAGGATCCTAGTGGTGGCGACCGTGAGCTTCGCATCGTCAGCGTCAATGTCGCTCCAGTCGCCCCGGCGATCCGGCGGCACGTTGCGGACCCGGCAAAAGTTCGGCGGGTCCTTCTCTTCAATCCAGCACCACCGACCCTGCCATTCTTCCCACCTCTCCTTCATGGCGCCCTCCGGGTATGCCCCCTTGGCCCGTGGGATCCAGGCGACACAACCGGAAATGGCGCCCCTCGGTTGGATTCGAGGGAAGAAGTAGTGGCGGAAGAGCTCCGTGTTGGGATGAACCCCGGCGAATCCCTCGCAGAGGTGCGCGAAAAGAGCCATGCATGCCACATCATTCGGAGTAAAATCCAAAAGATGGAAGCTGTAGGTGTGCATGACATCATTGAAGAAGTTGGAGAAGGGGGGACAGAGCCTGCAGGAGAAGTAGTCGACAAAGAAAGGGTACCGATTTGAAGCGGCCTCGGCGCAATTGGCGGGGATGACACGCGTGGCTGGATGCCCCGTCGTCTCTCCCCCCCCCCCCGGTCTTCACCCCCCACAGGGGTTTGAAGGCCTCCCGAAGCTCGAACACATCGACCATTGAGGGGAAGTAGGCGAGCTGCATCCGCTGCGCCGCCAACACACTCTCCGGCGGCTCCGTCGCTCCGGCGTCCTTGGCCACTCCCTTGCCCTTGGTGGATTTGGGCGCCATGGTGGCTGGGTGGAGCAAGAGACAGAAGCCGGCGGAGACGCAGCAGCGGCGGGCAAAGGCGAGAGCTCAAGAAGGAGGAAGAAAGGGGGCGGCGGCTCTGAGATTGGAGAAGACGCATGGGAGGAGGTACAGTGAGAAGCGCGCCCGCGGTTATTCCTTTTTATGGGGAAGGCGCGGGCTGCCTCCTTTCCCATTAACTACGACGTGACGCGTGTGTGCGAGAACAGCCCCACGCATGCCACCCACGTCACGCACGCCCCCCCACGTTGCGCATTCAACGCGGGTCGTGGGGAAGCGCAGCGGACGAAGAGTTACTGTGGTAAAATCCGCCCAACCTGCCCGCGCACCGTTCTGGGCCTGGCCCAACAACGTGTCGCGCTTATGTGTGGCCCAGGCCCGGGGGCTCCGGTCGGTGTACAAAAGTAGGGGCACTCCTTTGTACCCCTTTACTTGTCCACGGGCAGTCGGAGCCACGCACCACGACCACTCTTAGCAGGACAAGGGAGGGAAGCCCGAGAGAAGCCAAAGGCACAAGACGGCCAAGGCAACGCCAAGACAAAAAACACAAAGGACAGAAGGGCGAAGCAGGTTCCCCGGGCAAGGCCCTTGCCGGGGCAACCTCGGCGGCCTCGACAAGGGCCTTGTCGGAGCGCCATGCCCGACGCCAACAGAGTGAGCCACCCTTGAGCCCACGGGTCCCAACCCAACCAACTGCGTTGGGACCAGGGTTCGGGAGGCACCTCCGTGGTGGCATGCAGATCTTTGTCAAGACCATAGATATATGAAATTAGGTGAGAACCAGAAGACGGCGACCCTCGGCGGGATTCTTGCCGAGGAGATCCACTAGACCCCCGCCAAGCGCCTTGCCGGGGACGACTACAACGCCACGGCAAGACCCTTGCCAGGCCCCCGGCAAGGCCCTTGCCGAGGGCGTCAACGGGGCCACAGCCAGGCCCACGTCGACCAAGACTCCACCGTCGTCCCCAAGCAGCTGCTAGCTTAGCCAGCTGGGCAGGCACTTATGTGGTGACGGGCGGCCCCTACGCCAACTCAGCAAGCACCTGCGTGGTGGCATGCAGATCTTCGCGAAGACCCTACCACCGCGCCACCTTAGCTGCCTGCCTGCCTACATGGCGCCGCATGCACCGCTGACCTGGGCGCGTGTCGAAGCAATGCGAGGCAGCAACGGACGGGACGGGCCTTGCTCCCGTCCCCGATAAAGCTAAGGGACACCTAAGCTACGCATTAAATGCGTCTTGTCCTGTAACACGGGCGATAAGCTCGCAGCACTTTATACCTTTCCACCTCCTGTGTGCCACTGTGGCAGCCCCTTTCGACTATAAAAGGAGGCCCATGGCGTACTGGAGGGGGATTCGGCTCTTTTGAAAGGCACAGCCACCATAGCTAGTTTGAAAGATCAAGAACACTCAATACATCCACCAAAGCAGGACTAGGGTTTTACGCATCCTCGCGGCCCGAACCTGGGTAAACGATCCTTGTGTTGACGGTTGATCCTGCTCTTCTCACAACCCCACGCCCCAGCAACCGGAGTAGGGATTCTTGTGATCCCATAGGTGTCGTTTTCCACCGACACCATGTGGTACGTATTGTTTTATATGAATGCCTTTCGGGTTGAAAAGTGCTGGTTCGACATTTGCAAGATCAGTTCAGCTTGGTTTTGAGCCACAACTCCATAGAAATATGGAGGCTTATATGGATGACATAGTGGTCAAAACCAAGGACAGGGCAACACTTGTGCAAGATTTGGAAAAAACATTTGCAAATTTGCGCAAGATCAATCTCAAGCTTAACCCCGAGAAGTGTGTGTTCGGTGTTCCATCCGGCAAACTTCTCGGGTTCTTTGTGTCTCAGCGCGGGTTCGAAGCGAACCCCGACAAGATAAAGGCAATTGAGAAGATTGAAGAACTGGGGAGAGTCAAAGATGTGCGTCAGCTTGCCGGCTGCATTGCTGCTTCAAGTAGGTTCATCTCCAAATCTCTTGAGCGAGCCCTCCCCTTCTTCAAGATTTTGAAGAAGGCAGGGCCCATGAAATGGACCCCGGAGGCCGAGGCAGCACTGCAGGATTGTTGTGCCCAAACCGCTAGAGCCATTGCTGCTATATCTAGCGGTGACGAATCAAGTGGTCAGTGCTGCGCTAGTGGTGTAGAGGGAAGTTGATGAAGAATCGGTAGCGGTGGCAAGACTATCGGATGACAAGACAGAGTTCCACCCGGGAGGGTCTGGTGCCGGCAAGGCAGGACCCCCGGCAGAGTCTGGCACCGGCAAGACAGGAGCCCCGGCAAAGTCTGGCGCCGGCAAGGCATGATCTGCAGAAGCAAACAAAGTGGTACAGAGGAAGAAGATGATGCAGCACCCAGTTTACTTTGTCAGCTCCCTCTTGCAGGGGGCTTGATCAAGGTACTCTGGTGTGCAGAAGTTGCTCTTCGGCCTAATTATGGCCACGAGGAAGCTGCGTCATTATTTTCAAGCACATAAGATCACCGTCGTCACTCACTTCCCGTTGCAACGGATCTTGCACAACCCAGATGCAACCGGAAGGATTGTGGAATTGGCGTTAGAACTGTCAAGCTTTGGCCTCAGGTTTGAAAGCACTTTGACAATCCAGAGCGGGGCCTTGGCAGAGTTCATTGCAGAATGGACCTCAATGCGTGACAAAGAAGTTCAAGAGACCACCCTCCCCAGAAAGGAAACAAGCCGCAACCGGACTATGTACTTTGATGGGGCTTTCTCGCTGCAAGGCGCCGGTGCCGGCGTGCTGCTTGTCGCACCCACCGGAGAGCACCTCAAGTACATAGTCCAAATGTGTTTTCCCCGGGAGAGATCGACGAACAACACCGTGGAGTATGAGGGGCTGCTTGCCGGTCTCAGGATCGCAGCAGACCTTGGGATCAGAAAGCTAATCGTCCGTGGGGATTCGCAACTCGTGGTGAAGCAAGTGAAGAAGGATTATCAGAGCCTGCTGATGGAAGCTTATGTGGATGAAGTGAGGAAGTTGGAAGAGCGTTTTGACGGACTACAAGCAGAGCATGTTCCTCGCGCAGAGAACGGCATTGCTGACGACCAGCCGAAACATGCTGCCCTCAAGTTACCTGTGGAACCAAGGAGCTTTGTGCTCCAATTGACTCAGCCGTCCGTTGAACCATCGGCAGGACAGAATAAGCGATGGAAATCTGGCCCCGGCAAGTACTTTCCCGCCGAGCTCCCAGGAGCCGCTGGCAAGGATGTTGCCGGGGACGCCAAGCTTGCCGGGGAACAGCAGGCTCCGGCAGGGCCTCAAGCCCTTGCCGTAGAGACAACCGCTCCCGCGGTAGAAGACGCGCCCCTAGTCCTTGCCGTCGAGCCTCAAGCTCCATCATGGGCGCGGCACACCGTTCAGTTCCTCCAAACAGGGGAACTCCCTGAGGAACAGGAAGAAGTGGATAAAGTCGCCCGTCGGTCTTCCATGTACCAGTTTGTGGACGACGTCCTGTATAAGAAAAGACCAAACGGTGTGAAATTGAAGTGCATTCCCCGGGAGGACGGACTGGAGCTGTTGGCAGAGATACATTGGGGCGTATGTGGCTCTCACATAGGATCAAGATCCCTTGCCGGCAAGGCATTCCGGCAAGGTTTCTTTTGGCCCACTACACTCCAGGATGCAGCTGCACTAGTAACCAAGTGTGAGGCGTGTCAGTTCCATTCGAAGAAACTCCATCAACCAGCTCAAGCTCTTCAGACAATCCCTCTTTCCTGGCCATTTTCGGTCTAGGGGCTCGACATACTGGGCCCCTTTCCCCCTGCTGTCAGGGGCTTTGAGTACTTGTACGTTGCGATCGACAAGTTCACAAAGTGGCCAGAAGTGGAACCAGTGAGAAAGGTGACAGCATAATCAGCCATCAAGTTCTTCAGAGGACTAGTTTGCCCTTTTGGGGTGCCAAACAGAGTCATCACCAACAACGGCACACAGTTCACAAGCAGCACCTTCATGCAGCACGTCCAAGACCTCAGCAGCAAGATAAGTTTTGCTTCTGTTGCACATCCACGAAGCAACAACCAGGCGGAAAGGGCCAATGCTGAAGTGTTACGGGGCCTCAGGACGAGGACTTTTGATAGGCTGCATAAGTGCAGAAGGCGCTGGATTGATGAGTTGCCGGTGGTTCTTTGGTCAATCAGAACAATGCCAAATCGATCCACCGGCCAGACACCCTTCTCCCTTGTGTATGGGGCAGAAGCAGTTCTCCCCATGGAACTCACATACGGGTCACCTCACGTGCTCGCTTATGATGAGCTTGAGCAAGAGCAGTTGCGGCAAGACGATGCTACGCTCCTTGAGGAAGATCATCTTCAGGCCGCTGTGCGAGCTGCACGCTACCAGCAAGCCTTGCGCCGCTACCATAGCCGCAAGGTTCATGCTCGAAGCTTTGAGGAAGGCGACCTTGTTCTTCGGCGCGTTCAGTCGGCCAAGAATTCCAACAAGTTGATGCCAAAGTGGGAAGTCCCTTACCGGGTAATACGAGTCACTAGGCCTGGCCCAGCCCGCCTAGAGACCGAAGATGGTATCCCAGTGAGCAATTCCTAGAACATCGAACATCTTCGCAAGTTTTACCCATGAGGCACGGTTGCCGGGCCCCCCGGCAGACCACCTTTTGTACGAGCCTTGCCAGCAAGGCATGTGACCCTTTGTACAAAGCCAGGTGCAGACCCTGAGCAATAGATCAATAAACGAAGCGATGTCGCCCTAAGAATTAGCATGCATGTTAGATCGAGTTTCTCTCTAGTAGGGTTGATAGTGCTTAGCGGCAACTAACCCCTAGCCTAGAGGTCGAGTGCGCGTGTATTTTTGTCCCTTCTGGTCCGCTTTGGTTCGCAGGCTGCACGGGCGCTTCAACGGAACTTTTTCAAGGAAAGGAGACGAACTAACACCCCGGCCCCGGCAAGCCAAGGCTGTCGGGGGCAGCAGATTCAGATAAGTCTTTTTCCCCAGCGACGTACTTCCATATGAAACTTGAACATACAAAACTTTGCTATATCTCATGCCACCGTGATCCCTCTTCCCTATGCCCAAAGTCCCTTTTTGGGCCAGGATTTGGTTGTAGTTGCAGTGGAAAGGGGATGGGTGAAAGGCCTAATCCTACTCTGCCCCTGCCTCCACTAAAGGCGTGAGCGTAGTCATGGTATAAAGAGGGAGGACGGCAAGACCGGTTGCCGGGGGGCGTTGTCTACTTAAAAGAAATGGCAAGGACCCATTCCTTGGTGTGAGCCTCGCTCACGTGCGAAAGAACCCGGCAAATCCCCTTTTTTCTTCATTAATACGTTGATTTAACAAGTACAATTCATACAGAATGTAAGCATAAGCTAGGTGTTAGAGGGTTCAAATTCGACAAGTGCCCGCAGGCTTAAGATCTAAAAAAAGATAAGATGCCTATAATCCCTTTCTTGTCCCTCTGCTCACGAAGTGGACCAAGATAGCATGAGGGCAAAAGGAGCACCTAGGCGAGTTACACGCGGTAGAGGACACCAAGAGAACGCCTCGGTAGCTGTCCGGAAGAAGGATGGTGATGACGGTGCTGGGAGAGAAGCCGAAAGATGAGGCAGCGGGCCGACAATACACGCTGAAGGCATCGGTGCCATCGTACTCCGACTTGACGGCCCGCCACCCGCCTTCTTCGTCTTCTTCGGCCTTCCAGCACCGGCTGCTAGAAGCGGCAGCCCTGAGAAGTTCAAGGAGCTGGCCTGAGAGGCCACCGCCAGGAACCACCCCACGGCAAATCGGTCTGCCAGGGAGAAGACCAGGTGCAGATGGTGGTGCTGCCAGCATCGCCCGGGGGCGGTCTAGTCGACCCGTCCCCATCGTCCTCCCCACTGGTCTCCTCCTCGTCGCTATCCCTAGAGGAGGAGCGCTCATCGTCGGTCGAGCTCTCCGCGCAGCACCCTAGCCGGATTCCCAAGCGCCCAAAAACCTTGACGAAGAGCAGGTCAACCTCCACCAATTTGAAGTCGAGGACGTGCCCCTTCATCTGGCAGTGGGCGCGTGCGAAGGTTTTCCAACCACGAAGAAGAAGCATTACATGAGGGACGGGGAACTTCGTGTTCGCCCACATGTTGCCATTGCAACATCCTTCATATGAAGCCTCAACCTCGGTGGCCGGTCAACCTCGAGCACCCTCGCGAGTGCCTCGGGAAGGTGAAGGCGGCTACATAGCGGCTCGCGTAGCTGCAGGATGAACTCCAGCGCCATGTCTCCGACATGGCCACTTGACGGCAGCGCTGCAGGTGCTGCCCTTCCGCGCCCTCTTCCGCCTCGAACGCCTTGCCGACCGCGACCCCGTCCAGCGCCTCCGTCTTGAGCATCTGGCTCTTCGTTAACCGCCGCAGCTCTCTAGCGAGAAGAAGATCTAGTCGCCTCCGTAGAAGGACGGCCATGACCGCTCCCTCTCGGCATGATGGAGGATGGAGAAGAAGAGAAGACGCAAGGGGATGCCCCTCCTTCCTCTTCCCAACTCCCCTTTTATAGCCAGGCAGGAAGAGCTGGGGGCTGGCGCTATGCCTTCCCAGCAGGGCCCTTTCGAATCCGGCTCATTAAAGCCGTTGGCAACGAGCGGGGTCGTCGATCGCCCTCCCCGCGGCAATCAAATGCGCATGGGTATCTGCCATGGCACGCCTTCTCGTATCCCGCACGTCCTTCAACTACCCCGCGCCATGCATGCGGCATACGTGGCGAAAAAGGCGGGCGTAGTGGGAAGCATGGAATGGCGATTACCACCCCGTGAATAAAGGCTATTCACAGGCCGCTGCGAGCATGACATGCGAGAAGATTAAGGCAGTTATTCCCCTGCCACGCGTGCCCGCGCACTATTTGGGCTTGGCCCAACGACGCCTCGCACCCGTGTATGGCCCAGACCAGGGGGCTCCTGTGGGTGTACTAAAGTTTGGGCTCTTTAGCACCCCATACTTGTGCACGGGCAGTAGTAGCCACACCCGCAGCGAGGCCTGAAGGGGGGCGACCGAGAACAGGATACAAGATAAAGAAGAAGTAGCTGAGCCAGAGAATAGAGGATGAGCAGGACCCCCGACGAGATCCTTGCCAGGACGGCTCGCGAGACCCCGGCAAGATCTTTGCCGGGATGATTTGCAGATCACTCACAAGGGCACCCTTGAGGTTGAGAGCTCTAACACCATCGACAAAGTTAAAGCCAGGATCTAGGCGCACGCGCG
Organism: Triticum aestivum; assembly: GCF_018294505.1. Classification (NCBI taxonomy): domain Eukaryota; kingdom Viridiplantae; phylum Streptophyta; class Magnoliopsida; order Poales; family Poaceae; genus Triticum; species Triticum aestivum. Next base: position 268,240,165 of record NC_057811.1, read on the forward strand.
TGGTGATTAGCAGATCTTTGTGAAGGCCAGAAGACGAAGCACCTAGCAAGATGTTGGAAATATGCCCTAGAGGCAATAATAAAATGGTTATTATTGTATTTCCTTGTTCATGATAATTGTCTATTGTTCATGCTATAATTGTATTAACTGGAAACCGTAATACATGTGTGAATACATAGACCACAACATGTCCCTAGTAAGCCTCTAGTTGACTAGCTCGTTGATCAATAGATGGTTATGGTTTCCTGACCATGGACATTGAATGTCATTGATAACGGGATCACATCATTAGGAGAATGATGTGATGGACAAGACCCAATCCTAAGCATAGCACAAGATCGTGTAGTTCGTTTGCTAAGATCTTTTCTAATGTCAAGTATCATTTCCTTAGACCATGAGATTGTGCAACTCCCGGATACCGTAGGAATGCTTTGGGTGTACCAAACGTCACAACGTAAACTGGGTGGCTATGAAGGTACACTACAGGTATCTCCGAAAGTGTCTATTGGGTTGGTACGAATCGAGACTGGGATTTGTCACTCCATATGACGGAGAGGTATCTCTGGGCCCACTCGGTAATGCATCATCATAATGAGCTCAATGTGACTAAGTAGTTAGTCATGGGATCATGCATTACGGAACGAGTAAAGTGACTTGCCGGTAACGAGATTGAACGAGGTATTGGGATACGGGCGATCGAATCTCGGGCAAGTAACATACCGATCGACAAAGGGAATTGTATACGGGATTGATTGAATCCCTGACATCGTGGTTCATCCGATGAGATCATCGTGGAACATGTGGGAGCCAACCTGGGTATCCAGATCCCACTGTTGGTTATTGGCCGGAGAACGTCTCGGTCATGTCTGCATGGTTCCCGAACCCGTAGGGTCTACACACTTAAGGTTCGATGACGCTAGGGTTATAGGGAATAGATATACGTGGTTACCGAATATTGTTCGGAGTCCCGGATGAGATCCCGGACGTCATGAGGAGTTCCGGAATGGTCCGGAGGTAAAGAATAATATATAGGAAGTGAGGTTTTGGCCACCGGAAGAGTTTCGGGCGTCACCGGTAATGTACCGGGACCACCGGAGGGTTCCGGGGGTCCACCGGGAGGGGCCACCAACCCCGGAGGCCTGCGTGGGCCAAGTGTGCGAAGGGACCAGCCCCTGAGTGGGCTGGTGCGCCTCCCACTAGGGCCCAAGGCGCAGCTTGGAGGGGAAAGGGGAAACGCTATGCGCAGATGGGCCTAAGACCCACCCTAGGGCGCGCCCCCCTCTCTCCCCCTCTTGGCCGCCCCTCCATCCCATCTAGGGCTGCCGCCCCCCCTAGGGGTGGGAACCCTAGAGGGGGCGCACCCTCCTCCCCCCTCCTATAAATAGTGGGGGTTTTGGGGCTGCAGAAGACATGAGTCTCCCTCTCTCTTGGCGCAGCCCTACCCCTCTCCCTCCTCGACTCTCGCAGTGCTTGGCGAAGCCCTGGTAGAGTGCCACACTCCTCCATCACCACCATGCCGTTGTGCTGCTGCTGGACGGAGTCTTCCCCAACCTCTCCCTCTCTCCTTGCTGGATCAAGGCACGGGACACGTCACCGGGCTGCATGTGTGTTGAACGCGGAGGCACCGTTGTTCGGTGCTTAGATCGGATTCGGCCGCGATCTGAATCGCTTCGTGTACGACTCCACGAACCGCGTTCTTGCAACGCTTCCGCATCGCGATCTTCAAGGGTATGAAGATGCACTCCCTCTCTCTCGTTGCTAGCATCTCCTAGATTGATCTTGGTGACACGTAGGAAAATTTTGAATTTCTGCTACGTTCCCCAACAGTGGCATCATGAGCTAGGTCTATGCGTAGATTCTATGCACGAGTAGAACACAAAGTAGTTGTGGGCGATGATTTGTTCAATTTGCTTGCCGTTACTAGTCTTATCTTGATTCGGGGGCATTGTGGGATGAAGCGGCCCGGACCGACCTTACACGTACACTTACGTGAGACAGGTTCCACCGACTGACATGTACTTGATGCATAAGGTGGCTAGCGGGTGTCTGTCTCTCCCACTTTAGTCGGATCGGATTCGATGAAGAGGGTCCTTATGAAGGGTAAATAGCAATTGGCATATCACCATTGTGGCTTTTGCGTAGGTAAGAAACGTTCTTGCTAGAAACCCATAGCAGCCACGTAAAACATGCAACAACAATTAGAGGACGTCTAACTTGTTTTTGCAGGGTATGCTATATGATGTGATATGGCCAAAAGGATGTGATGAATGATATATGTGATGTATGAGATTGATCATGTTCTTGTAATAGGAATCACGACTTGCATGTCAATGAGTATGACAACCGACAGGAGCCATAGAAGTTGTCTTAATTTATTGTATGACCTGCGTGTCAATGAAAACGCCATGTAATTACTTTACTTTATTGCTAACCGTTAGCCATAGTAGTACAAGTAATAGTTGGCGAGACAACTTCATGAAGACACGTTGATGGAGATCATGATGATGGAGATCATGGTGTCATGCCGGTGACGAAGGTGATCATGCCGCGCCTCGAAGATGGAGATCAAAAGGCGCAAGATGATATTGGCCATGTCATGTCACTTTATGATTTGCATGTGATGTTTGTCATGTTTACATCTTATTTTCTTAGAACGACGGTAGCATAAATAAGATGATCCCTCTCTAAAATTTCAAGAATGTGTTCCCCCTAACTGTGCACCGTTGCGAAGGATTGTTGTTTCGAAGCACCACGTGATGATCGGGTGTGATAGATTCTAACGTTCGCATACAACGGGTGTAAGCCAGATTTACACATGCGAAACACTTAGGTTGACTTGACGAGCCTAGCATGTACAGACATGGCCTCGGAACACAAGAGACCGAAAGGTCGAACATGAGTCGTATAGCAGATACGATCAACATGAAGATGTTCACCGATGATGACTAGTCCGTCCCACGCGATGATCGGACACGGCCTAGTTGACTCGGATCATGTATCACTTAGATGACTAGAGGGATGTCTATCTGAGTGGGAGTTCATTAAATAATTTGATTAGATGAACTTAATTATCATGAACATAGTCAAAAGGTCTTTGCAAATTATGTCATATCTTACGCTTTAGTTCTACTAAGATATGTTCCTCGAGAAAATTTAGTTGAAAGTTGATAGTAGCAATTATGCGGACTGGGTCCGTAAACTGAGGATTGTCCTCATTGCTGCACAGAAGGCTTATGTCCTTAATGCACCGCTCGGTGTGCTGAACCTCGAGCGTCGTTTGTGGATGTTGCGAACATCTGACATACACGTTTTGATGACTACGTGATAGTTCAGTGTGTGATGCTAACGGTTTAAAATTGTGGCACCAAAGACGGTTTTGAAACGTCGCAGAACATATGAGATGTTCCAAAGACTGAAATTGGGATTTCAGACTAGTGCCCACGTCAAGAGGTATGAGACCTCTGACAAGTTTCTTAAGCCTGCAAACTAAGGGAGAAAAGCTCAATCGTTGAGCATGTGCTCAGATTGTCTGAGTATTACAATCGCTTGAATCGAGTGGGAGTTAATCTTCCAGATGAGATAGTGATGGTTCTCCATAGTCACTGACACCAAGCTATTAGAGCTTCGTGATGAACTATAACATATCAGGGATAGACATGATGATCCTTGAGCAACTCGCGATGTTTGACACCGCGAAAGTAGAAATCAAGTAGGAGCATCAATTGTTGATGGTTAGTAAAACCACTAGTTTCAAGAAGGGCAAGGGCAAGAAGGGATACTTCATGAAACGACAAATCAGTTGCTGCTCCAGCGAAGAAACCCAAGGTTGAACCCAAACCCGAGACTAAGTGCTTCTGTAATGAGGGGAACGGTCACTGAAGCAGAACTACCCTAGATACTTGGTAGATGAGAAGGCGGGCAAGGTCGATAGATGTATATTGGATATACATTATATTAATGTGTACTTTACTAGTATTCCTAGTAGCACCAGGGTATTAGATACCGGTTTGGTTGCTAAGTGTTGGTAACTCGAAATAAAAGGCTACGGAATAAAGGGAGACTAGCTAAAGGTGGGATGATGATATGTGTTGGAAGTGTTTCCAAGGTTGATGTGATCAAACATCGCACGCTCCCTCTACCATCAAGATTGGTGTTAAACCTAAATAATTGTTATTTGGTGTTTGCGTTGAGCATAGACATGATTAGATTATGTTTATCCCAATACGGTTACTCATTTAAGGAGAATAATGGTTACTCTATTTATTTGAATAATACCTTCAATGGTCTTGCACCTAAAATGAATGGTTTATTGAATCTCGATCGTAGTGATAGACATGTTCATGCCAAAAGATATAAGATAGTAATGATAGTACCACATACTTGTGGCACTGCCATTTGAGTCATATTGGTATAAAACGCATGAAGAAGCTCCGTGTTGATGGATCTTTGGACTCACTCGTTTTTTGAAAATTTTGAGACATGGGAACCATGTCTATTGGTTTATACGCATGAAGAAACTCCATAAAGATGGATCATTTGGACTCACTTGATTTTGAATCACTTGAGACATGCAAATCATACCACATGGGCAAGATGACTGAAAGGCCTCGTTTTCAGTAAGATGAAATAAGAGAGCAACTTGTTGGAAGTAATACATTTGATGTGTGCAGTCCAATGAGTGCTGAGGCATGCAGTGGATATCGTTATGTTCTTACTTCACAGATGATTTGAGTAGATGCTGAGTATATTTACTTGATGAAACACAAGTTTGAATTATTGAAAGGTTCAAGTAATTTCAGAGTGAAGTTGAAGATCGTCGTGACAAGAGGACAAAATGTCTGTGATATGATCATAGAGATGAATATCTGAGTTACGAGTTTGGCACACAATTAAGACATTGTGGAAATTGTTTCACAACTAATACCGCCTGGAACACCATAGTGTGATGGTGTGTTCGAACATCATAACCGCACCCTATTGGATATGGTGCATACCATGATGTCTCTTATCATATTACACTATCGTTTATGGGTTAGGCATTAGAGACAACCGCATTCACTTTAAATAGGGCACCACACAATTCCGTTGAGATGACACCGTATGAACTATGGTTGAGAGAAACCTAAGCTGTTGTTTCTTAAAAGTTTGGGGCTGCGACGCTTATGTGAAAAAGTTTCAGGCTGATAAGCTCGAACCCAAAGCGGATAAATGCGTCTTCATAGAATACCTAAAACAGTTGGGTATACCTCCTATTTCAGATCTGGAAGCAAAAGTGATTGTTTCTAGAAACGGGTCCTTTCTTGAGGAAAAGTTTCTCTCGAAAGAATTGAGTGGGAGGATGGTGGAGACTTGATGAGGTTATTGAACCATGACTTCAACTAGTGTGTAGTAGGGCACAGGAAGTAGTTCCTGTGGCACCTACACCAATTGAAGTGGAAGCTTATGATAGTGATCATGAAACTTCGGATCAAGTCACTACCAAACCTCGTAGGTCGACAAGGATGCGTACTACTTCAGAGTGGTACATAATCCTGTCTTGGAAGTCATGTTGCTAGACAACAATGAGCCTACGAGCTATGGAGAAGCGATGGTGGGCCCGGATTCCGACGAATGGCTCGAGGCCATAAAATCCGAGAGAGGATAAATATATAAAAACAAAGTATAGACTTTGGAAGAACTACTTGATGGTCGTAAGGCTGTTGGGTGCAGATGGATTTGAAAGGGAAAACAGACAATGATGGTAAGTATCACCATTAAGAAAGCTCGACTTGTCGTTAAGATGTTTTCCGACAAGTTCAAGGAGTTGACTACGATGAGACTTTCTCACTCGTAGCGATGCTAAGAGTCTATTGGAATTATATTAGCAGTTACTGCATTATTTATGAAATCTTGCAGATAGGATGTCAAAAACATTGTTTCCTCGACGATTTTCTTGAGGAAAGGTTGTATGTGATACAACCAGAAGGTTTTGTCAATCCTGAAAGATGCTAACAAGTATGCAAAGCTCCAGCAATCCTTCTAAGGACTGGAGTAAGCATCTCGGAGTTGGAATGTACGCTTTGATGAGATTATCAAAGATTTTGGGTTTTTACAAAGTTTATGAGAAACTTGTATTTCCAAAGAAGTGAGTGGGAGCACTATAGAATTTTTTGATGAGTATATGTTGTTAACATATTGTTGATCAGAAATGATGTAGAATTTCTGGAAAGTATACAGGGTTATTTGAAAAGTGTTTTTCAATGGAAAACCTGGATTAAGCTACTTGAACATTGAGCATCAAGATCTATAAGGATAGATCAAAAACGCTTAATAGTACTTTCAAATGAATACATACCGTGACAAGATTTTGAAGGAGTTCAAGATAGATCAGCAAAGAAGGAGTTCTTGGCTGTGTTACAAGGTGTGAGTATTGAGTAAGACTCAAGACCCGACCACGGCAGAAGAGAGAGAAAGGACGAAGGTCGTCCCCTATGCTTTAGATGTAGGCTCTACAGTATGCTATGCTGTGTACCGCACCTGAAGTGTGCCTTGCCATGAGTCAGTCAAGGGGTACAAGAGTGATCCAGGAATGGATCACATGACAGCGGTCGAACTTATCCTTAGTAACTAGTGTACTAAGGAATTTTCTCGATTATGGAGGTGGTAAAAGAGTTCATCGTAAAGGGTTACGTCGATGCAAACTTTGACACTAATCCAGATGACTCTGAGTAGTAAACCGGATTCGTATAGTAGAGCAGTTATTTGGAATAGCTCCAAGTAGCGCGTGGTAGCTGCATCTACAAGATGACATAGAGATTTGTAAAGCACACACGGATCTGAAAGGTTCAGACCCGTTGACTAATAACCTCTCTCACAAGCGAGATATGAACTAACCACATGGGTGTTGGATTCGTTACAATCACATAGTGATGTGAACTAGATTATTGACTCTAGTGCAAGTCGGAGACTGTTGGAAATATGCCCTAGAGGCAATAATAAAATGGTTATTATTGTATTTCCTTGTTCATGATAATTGTCTATTGTTCATGCTATAATTGTATTAACTGGAAACCGTAATACATGTGTGAATACATAGACCACAACATGTCCCTAGTAAGCCTCTAGTTACCTAGCTCGTTGATCAATAGATGGTTATGGTTTCCTGACCATGGACATTGGATGTCATTGATAACGGGATCACATCATTAGGAGAATGATGTGATGGACAAGACCCAATCCTAAGCATAGCACAAGATCGTGTAGTTCGTTTGCTAAGAGCTTTTCTAATGTCAAGTATCATTTCCTTAGACCATGAGATTGTGCAACTCCCGGATACCGTAGGAATGCTTTGGGTGTACCAAACGTCACAACGTAACTGGGTGGCTATAAAGGTACACTATAGGTATCTCCGAAAGTGTCTGTTGGGTTGGTACGAATCGAGACTGGGATTTGTCACTCCGTATGACGGAGAGGTATCTCTGGGCCCACTCGGTAATGCATCATCATAATGAGCTCAATGTGACTAAGTAGTTAGTCACGGGATCATGCATTACGGAACGAGTAAAGTGACTTGCCGGTAACGATATTGAACGAGGTATTGGGATACCGGCGATCGAATCTCGGGCAAGTAACATACCGATTGACAAAGGGAATTGTATACGGGATTGATTGAATCCTCGACATCATGGTTCATCCAATGAGATCATCGTGGAACATGTGGGAGCCAACATGGGTATCTATATCCCCCTGTTGGTTATTGGCCGGAGAATGTCTCGGTCATGTCTGCATGGTTCCCGAACCCGTAGGGTCTACACACTTAAGGTTCGATGACGCTAGGGTTATAGGGAATAGATATACGTGGTTACCGAATGTTGTTCGGAGTCCCAGATGAGATCCCGGACGTCACGAGGAGTTCCGGAATGGTCCGGAGGTAAAGAATAATATATAGGAAGTGAGGTTTTGGCCACCGGAAGAGTTTCGGGCGTCACCGGTAATGTACCGGGACCACCGGAGGGTTCCGGGGGTCCACCGGGAGGGGCCACCAACCCCGGAGGCCTGCGTGGGCCAAGTGTGGGAAGGGACCAGCCCCTGAGTGGGCTGGTGCGCCTCCCACTAGGGCCCAAGGCGCAGCTTGGAGGGCAAAGGGGGAAACCCTAGGCGCAGATGGGCCTAAGACCCACCCTAGGGCGCGCCCCCTCTCTCCCCCTCTTGGCCGCCCCTCCATCCCATCTAGGGCTGCCGGCCCCCCTAGGGGTGGGAACCCTGGAGGGGGCGCACCCTCCTCCCCTCCTCCTACAAATAGTGGGGTTTTTGGGGCTGCAGAAGACATGAGTCTCCCTCTCTCTTGGCGCAGCCCTACCCCTCTCCCTCCTCGACTCTCGCAGTGCTTGGCGAAGCCCTGGTAGAGTGCCACGCTCCTCCATCACCACCATGCCGTTGTGCTGCTGCTGTACGGAGTCTTCCCCAACCTCTCCCTCTCTCCTTGCTGGATCAAGGCACGGGACACGTCACCGGGCTGCATGTGTGTTGAACGCGGAGGCACCGTTGTTCGGTGCTTAGATCGGATTCGGCCGTGATCTGAATCGCTTCGTGTACGACTCCACCAACCACGTTCTTGCAACGCTTCCGCATCACGATCTTCAAGGGCATGAAGAGGCACTCCCTCTCTCTTGTTGCTAGCATCTCCTAGATTGATCTTGGTGACACGTAGGAAAATTTTGAATTTCTGCTACGTTCCCCAACACAAGATCCTTGCTGGGACGCTTGCAGGGCCCCGGCAAAATCCTTGCCAGAGACGTCCACAAGGCCCCGGCAAGATCCTTGCCGGGGACATCGGCAAGACCACATCAAGACTCTACCGCCGCATCACCGCGCCAGCGCCATGGCCAGCCTGCCAGCCTGGCGAGCACCTGCGTGGTGGCATGCAGATCTTCGTGAAGACCCTGCCACCTCTCAAGCGCAGCAGCTGGCCAGCCAACTTGGCACTTCATGCCTCGTCGGCATGGACACGTGTCAAGACGGGGCAAGGTGGCAATGGACAGGACGGGCTCTCCTCTCGTCCCCGATAAAGCTAGAGGGCATGTAAGCAATGCATTTATGGCGTTTATCCTAAGACGCCGGCGATAAACATAGGTACTGTAGCAACTTTACATCTCCTGTGTGTCACTGTGGCAGCCCCTTGGACATATAAAAGGAGGCCCACAACATACTGCAGGAGGATGGGCACTTTTGCATCTCTCGGCCCAGCATGCATACGAGCAGCTAGCAGGAGCTCAAGAACACAGAGTACACAATCAAGCAGGACTTGGGTCTTACGCTTCTTAGCGGCCCGAACCTGGATAAAAGTCCGTCGTGTTGACCTTTAGATCGGCTCTTTGCACCACTCCTCCTCCCTGCCGAACCGTAGAAGGGACCCAAGCGATCCCATAGGTGTCGACCTTCTCTCTACGCCGACACACACACACACACAAACATAATCAGTATTAAAAAAACTAGGGCGCACCTGAAACGTCCAAATCCAAAGAAACACGAATTGAAGCTACATTCAAATATACGGAAATATTGTAGCGTGACGAACTTTTCCAGGAAAAAAGTTGAGTAATATTCGGGGATTGTTTTCACACACACAAAAAGATTCGGTGGATGTCCTTCGAGCGCGACATGGTGACTCACCGTTCGATCGACCGCGCGGCCATGGTGCCTGCGCTTGCACAAGATTCCGTATTGATGCTGTGCTAACTAATATGGTAGAATAAGCGCTGCCTCAGTCTAATGTTTACATATACTAGTATGATGTTCTTTTAAATTTGACCAACCCTATATAAAAATAAACTAAGCTCCCATACGCGCACTCATCAATATGCCGCCGCCGCCGTTGCCCATGCCGACGCCCGCCTGCACCGACCGACCATTTCTCGCCCATCACCGCCATGTCCCCGCCATCAATGTGCCATGAAGCCGAAGGCTCGCCCGCCCACGTCGTCTGCAGTCCCTCCTCGCGATGTCGCCGTGCTGCCAAGCACATGAGCAGCTGGTGGAGCCGCGTCTACGCCAGTAGCATATGAAGAGGAGGACGAGCGCGTGCTCCAGCATGCCAGTGAGGAGCTAGCGTGTCATTGTCGTCTCCACCCGAGCGGAGGAGGCGCATGGTGGCTTTCGAAGCGTAAGCTGGTCACGCCCGCGCCGATCCCGGAAACCGGGTGCGGACACGGAATCTACCTTCGAGACCTTGAATGCCACGTGGATACTGCAATCTGAAGGAACAATTTGGGTCAGTCGACTCTTGTGAGCCGTTGGATGCAACATGGATGGCCAGAACGACTTCTTCAACCTCCAAAATTGATGCACTGTTCATCTTGTCTCTCAGGCATCGAGCCGCCAGCCCGCCGCATGCCTAACCGCTTGCCACCGTCGTCCCACCCTCCCGTGAACCGCCTGCCACTGCCCTGCTCCCCCGCCCCTGCCATCTGTTTAACCCCGGGCACGATCCATTTTTTCCGGCGAACTACATTCCACACCCAACACTCATAAGATAGATCATGGGCACCCTGCCACCCTAATATAGATATTGGGGTAGCTTCTCTACCGTCTTCTTCCTTCGCTCCGTCGAACTTCTTTCACAAATCGCGAAGATACGAGCAGTAGTACCAACTATAAGAAAAACAGTAGTAAGACATACTAGTATTACTGTACGTAATAAAGAGTTCAAATAACGAGAAATAATATAAACATAGTTCTGCTGAGGGCTCAGCGCAACACACCCCAGAAATAAAACTAAGCAACTAGTCCGCTTGACACTGCAGTAGAACCAGCATGAGCGACGACACTGCCACCTTACTCGGAGTCTGAGTCCACATCCTCGACTTCGTCCTCGTCCCTCTTCCTCTTTGCCGACACTTCTTTGCTTGAACCGGACACTGGGCTCTGCTTCTTCATCCAACCCTTGTAGATACTTAAACAAAGGTAGTCAACCATTGTTGCGTACTGGATGTGATCTTCATCTATTGTCTTCGACTCCCATGCACGATGAAACTCCTGGTGAGGTTTCTTCAGTCGAGCGTATGAAGGATCAATCATGGCTGCTGTCAGGGTCAGCATTAAAGGCTGAGAGGAGGACACCAGGCTTGACTTCTGGAGATCGAAGGGCTAGCCTACAATGAGGCCTATCCGACCCAGGACTCTCCAGTCGTTCGTAAAGTCTACAGTAATGAATTTCACTCTTTTGTCCTTGAGTAAGAACTCAAATTCCTGGCACCTAATGTTGGCATGGCACATGTGATAGACCAAGCACACGTTATGTACGCAAACCTGGATCACGACGGGCTTCTTCTTCTCTGCCTCCTTTAGAAGCTTCTTGCTTTCCAGGAGTATGGTGTACTCAACATCTAGCCCAGTGTCCCACTCATCCTTTGAACTTTTGAACATGCGTAGGAAGCGAGCAAGGCATGCTTCCACCGTCGCGGATCTACGGGTGTAGATGAAGATGAACTCATCGCCGGTGATTGTTCTAACCTGGTACTCAGCAGCGATCATGGAGATTTGGGAGGCCATGGATTTTGGAAGCGGGTTAGGAGAACTTGAACTGGTGTAATATGAAAGGACGGGACGACTGGGAGCGAACTGCTGTAAGGTAGAAGATGGGGACGAGTAGGGCGTGCAAACGGCTTGGGGTGGTTGGCTTGCCCGGTGGATAAACGACTGCATGCCCCAAAGAGTTCTCAAGTACTATGCGAGGCCCACTAGATGTCATGTCTACAAGACCCATATCGTAGGCCTGAGGGTATAGCTTCTGTGTGTTCGCACGCCATGCCGGCGCATGCATGTAAATTCACTTAATTCTGTCAACCATCGCGCCTCCCACGACCTTCGCCTCCCTCGCGTGGTCGCGCCCTTTGAGACTTCGGACGGCTATAAATGAGCAATTTTTTTGCATGATACTCCCTCTGGTCCTTTTTACTCTGCGTAATATTTGTGTCAAGTCAAAGTTTGCAAAGGTTTTGACCAAATTTATACTAAAAATATCAATATCTACAATAGCAAATATATATTTTATGAAACTACATTTCATAATGAGTATAAAAATATTGATTTGACATTGTGAATGTTGATACATTTTTCTATAAGTATGATCAAAGTATAGGTACGTTGACTTCAGACAAAACTTATATGCATAATGCAGACTAGTTCCTCCATCCAGGTGCGTGCCATGTCCTATCTAGTCGTCACAACAAGGTTTGGTATAAGAGTACTGCTACCGGCTCGATTCAAAATTTTCACCTACTCTTATGAAGATAGAGGCGGTGGAATAGTTTTTGTAGTAAGCAAAAGTACTCAATTAATGCTCTCATTCTTCACAAAAAAATGTGTTTACCAATGCATTATCGCATTGCATGCATGCATGAACACTAGTAAATGACAGATATTTTTGCATGCACTATCAAGATGCCCGTGCGGTGGGCGGAACATCAAGATGCATTTGTATGAGTAGTTTATCTTGTGGGAGAAAAGGATGAACAAGGGAAGGCCTTATCTGCAAATGTGGAGAGGAGTGCTGGTAAATTGTCATACTTTCCTTCCTATCCGTTAGATATAGATCGGACGGCCTATATGCAGGATGGCAGGCACACCATCATCACCAACTCTGCTTTTTATAAGAGTAGAGAGTAGAGATTAGTTAATATTCTCTTTAGTCTACTCATAGTGGAAAGTATCATATACTAGTATCATGTGCATGATACTAGGGTATGATACGGGACTACCTTTATAGTGCCATGCATGACACAAAGTAGCATAGTATTTAACATGATACGATATCTACCTATGTTACTCTAACCCCCCTTGCTTCTTTAATTCTTTGCCACATCAGTATGTTTGCTATTCCCGTGTGCATGATACTAGCTAAGATACCACATTACCACCACTATGGCCAGCCTTAATCATCGCATGCAATAATTTAGTGCACCTTGAAATCTGAACATGTGTGGGACGTGTATGTCTTTAATGACTTGAAACTATACCTAGCCCTGCATGCAAGATGACTTATTATGGACAATTCCACATATATACCTGCAGGAAGCCCGTTCGTCTGCAAAACTTTTCCTCTCCATGTGTGCAAACAATCTGCCTGCTTGACTCTCCTTCTCCCTTCGGCAGTCCCACCACTCCACCCCGTGTGGGAAAAATCTGCATGCATAACTCTCCTCCCCCGCGCTGGTCCAATCCGTTGTGACCAGCAATATTTCCACCCCTTCCCTCCCCCATAATTACTCCAACAAATATGCCCATGTAGCTGTTACGTTAATCACACATCATGTCTTATGGGATGCTACTTCAGTTACTTAACTGAAGGTAAATTGTGTCACTGACATGTGGGCCCAACAGGCATCTGGCCCACATGTCAGTGACGCAACTGCACCTGCAGTTAAGTCACTCAAGCTCAGTCCATATCTTACGTAGGTGTGCCATTGCTTGTTATAAATACAGCGCCTCCCACGACATTCGGAAGAATGCTCACATTCATCACTATCTCCTCCCCCTCCTCTCAGGTCGACCACCATGGCATCGCCCCTCCCAAGCCCTAGACCCCCTCGCTGTACCGCACGGACAGTCACGCATCGCCGTTCCGTTCCTCGCTGCCACTACTCAAGGAGGACGCGTCGGTGTTCTGCTCCTCGCCGCAACCGGTCGAGGTGGACGCGTCGGCATTCCCAGTCTCGCCAGCACACGCGTTGGAGGATGCGTCGGCTCCCCGCTACGAGGAGAACGTCGCACCGCCCGCCGAGCCCCCCCAGCCTTGAGGAGGTTTGGAAAGAAATGGAGGTCGCCTTGTGGGAGGCTTTGTCTCCGACAGAGCGTGCCAAAATAGAGGTGGAGAAGAAGGCCAAGGAAGAGAAGTGCGCCGCGAGGCATGCTGCCTGGCTAGCCTATGCCGCGTCCGAGAGAGTTAGGCAATTGGCTCTTTGGTAGAAGGCTCGTGTGAGGGCCGTGAGGGTGGCGGACGACGCCCATGCCAAAGCCCTGAGTGCAGTCTAGCCCAAGCTCCTCATCTACGCTTGGCCGTACGTGGACCGTGTGCATGCTTCCAGCGAGGAGGAGTACTTGTTGGCGCCGGATCACCACACCGGTGAGATTGCGCTCCCCCGTCGACAAGCCGCCAATCAACACCTCGCGAGTTGCGAGGCTGAGGAAGAGGCGTTGTGTCGGCGCGCTGGGAAACGGCCACGCACCAGGGCACTTGTGGCGCGCCACAAGCGCTCCTGCGATCATCGTGGCTTTTATTAGAAATAATTTAGTTTTGTAAGGCGATCTCATTAGTTTTGGGACGCAAATGTTAAATCCCGAACATTCGGGAATTATTAGCGTCCTTAATTAAGTATGTAAAAGGAAAAGTTTGGAAACCTTGTGTATCCTTACGCATTTTGTAAGTACGTGCATATAGCACAAACTTAACTATATATCGCACTACACGTATCTCTCTATATATGCTTGCAGACTATGCTACTACTATTACTTATGTACGTGCAAATGCATGTTTTAACATTACGATGCGGTTTTTGTAAAAGTAGAAAAACAACACTAGTCAAGCTTGTGAAACGATTTAACACAAAATAAATGCAAAAATGCTCGTTTGATTGTTTACTTTTAGCTCCTTCTCTGTGGTTATTTCTCTATCATACTTTGTATGGAGTATCTCACTGATCGGGAAGGCATGGAAATTCCCAAACCGCTTCCTACACCCTGTAGCGATTTTTTTGCCTAACAAGTTGTGCCATGCAGTTTGAATTCCAACTTGAGTACTACTACTGGGAGTACAAGGGGCTAGTTATTTTAGGCTTCTAGATTAGTAATCCCATAACTACTACCTCCGTCTTGGTTTATTGGTCCCCATTGTAATCTGTGTCAAATTTTGACCATAAATTTAACTAATGAAATGTTTATGCATGTCACCAAAAATTATATAACTTTCGTTGACATGCACTAACATTTTATCAGTTAAATCTATGGTCAAAATTTAGCACAAATTACAAAGGTGACTAATAAACCAGGACAGAGTAGTAGTGAGGCGTCTTATGTTACTTTCCACTGTGACTAGTCTTATGGGAAAAACTGGGGAAGAGACGGCTTTTTTTAAGCCGCCAAAAGAACTAGCCCTAGGAGTAGTAGGAGTAGTAGCTAGGGATACTAGGAGTAGTAGCTAGGGATTGAGTGTGCGAGATGAACTGGACAAAGTAAATGCAAAGAGATGAAATGCAAAAAAGACGGAGGGATGTGATGGTTGCTTGTTCGTTTATTTTACCAGGCCACTTATTATTGGGAGTGGTGGGGTTTGTGATAAGATTTACAACCACGCCACTAGCAGGGTGAGACTCCCATGCAGCGTCGCCCTCTACACTGCTACTACCTCGGTCGTGGTTTATTAGTCCCCCATTGAATTTGACTGAAGATTTAACTGACAAAATGTTAGTGCATGTCAACAAAAACTATATCGTTGGATTCGTATTTGAACATAATTTTCAATGATATAATTTTTGGTGACATGCATGAGCATTTATCGTACTATATATAATGTTAGTTAAATTTATGGTCGTACTAATATATAGTAAGGTGCATGTGCGTTGCACGGAACAGTGAAATGCATTGCATGGAACAGTGAAATGCATTGATCGGGCAGTTGTTTATTTTGACAAAGCATGTGGGGGTCATCTCATGTGTAACAAGTATCGATAGGTCCTACCTCTTGAGCACTGCGTTGGTTTTCCCTTGAAGAGGAAAGGGTGATGCAGCAAAGTAGGATAAGTATTTTCCTCAGTTTTTGAGAACCAAGGTGTCAATCCAGTAGGAGGCCACACGCAAGTCCCTCGTACCTACACAAACAAATAAGAAGCCTTACAACCAACGCGATAAAGGGGTTTTCAATCCCTTCACGGCCACTTGCGAAAGTGAGATCTGATAGAGATGATAAGATAATATTTATGGTATTTTTATGATAAAGACTAAAAGTAAATAAAGCAAAATAAATTGCGATAGAAATAGCTTGTTGACAGGAGATTAATATGATGGAGAATAGACCGGGGGCCATAGGTTTCACTAGTGGCTTCTCTCAAGATAGCATAAGTATTACGGTGGGTGAACATATTACTGTCGAGCAATTGATAGAAAAGTGCATAATTATGAGAATATCTAGGCATGATCATGTATATAGGCATCACGTCCGCGACAAGTAGACCGACTCCTGCCTGCATCTACTACTATTACTCCACACATCGACCGCTATCCGGCATGCATCTTGAGTATTAAGTTCATAAGAACAGAGTAACGCATTAGGTAAGATGACATGATGTAGAGGGATAAACTCATGCAATATGATATAAACCCCATCTTTTTATCCTCGATGGCAACAATACAATACGTGTCGTTTCCCCTACTGTCACAGGGATCGAGCACCGCATGATTGAACCCAAAGCTAAGCACTTCTCCCATTGCAAGAAAGATCAATCTAGTAGGCCAAACCAAACTGATAATTCGAAGAGACTTGCAAAGATAACCAATCATACATAAAAGAATTCAGAGAAGATTCAAATATTGTTCATAGATAATCTTGATCATAAACCCACAATTCATCGGATCTCGACAAACACACCGCAAAAAGAGTTACATCGAATAGATCTCCAAGAAGATCCAGGAGAACTTTGTATTGAGATCCAAAGAGAGAGAAGTAGCCATCTAGCTAATAACTATGGACCAGAAGGTCTGTGGTAAACTACTCACACATCATCGGAGAGGCTATGGTGTTGATGTAGAAGCCCTCCGTGATCGATGCCCCCTCCGGCAGAGCACCGGAAAAGGCCCCAAGATGGGATCTCACGGGTACAGAAGGTTGCGGCGGTGGAATTAGGTTTTCGTGGTGCTCCTCGATGGTTTCGGGGTATGTAGGTATATATAGGAGGAAGAAGTAGGTCGGTGGTGCCACGAGGGGCCCACGAGGGTGGAGGGCGTGCCCGGGGGGGTAGGAGCGTGCTACCTCTAGAGCACTGCGTTGGTTTTCCCTTGAAGAGGAAAGGGTGATGCAGTAATGTAGCGTAAGTATTTCCCTCAGTTTTTGAGAACCAAGGTATCAATCCAATAGGAGGCCACGCTCAAGTCCCTCGCACCTACACAAACAAATAAAAACCTCGCAACCAACGCAATAAAGGGGTTGTCAATCCCTTCACGGTCACTTACGAAAGTGAGATCTGATAGATATGATAAGATAATATTTTTGGTATTTTTAGAATAAAGATGCAAAGTAAAATCAAAAGGCAATAAAAATAGCTAAGTGATGGAAGATTAATATGATGGAAAATAGACCCGAGGGCCATATGTTTCACTAGTGGCTTCACTCAAGAGCATAAGTATTACAGTGGGTGAACAAATTATTGTCGAGCAATTGATAGAATTGAGCATAGTTATGAGAATATCTAGGTATGATCATGTATATAGGCATCACGTCCGTGACAAGTAGACCGACTCCTGCCTGCATCTACTGCTATTACTCCTCATATCGACCGCTATCCAGCATGCATCTAGAGTATGAAGTTCATAAGAACACAATAATGCTTTAAGTAAGATGACATGATGTAGAGGGATAAACTCATGCAATATGATATCAACCCCATCTTGTTATCCTCAATGGCAACAATACAATATGTGCCTTGCTGCCCCTGCTGTCACTGGGAAAGGACAATGCAAGATTGAACCCAAAGCTCAGCACTTCTCCCATTGCAAGAAAGATCAATCTAGTAGGCCAAACCAAACTGATAATTCGAAGATACTTGCAAAGATAACCAATCATACATAAAAGAATTCAGAGGAGACTCAAATATTGTTCATAGATAAACTTGATCATAAACCCACAATTCATTGGTCTCGACAAACACACCGCAAAAGAAGATTACATCGAATAGATCTCCACGAGAATCGTGGAGAACTTTGTATTGAGATCCAAAGAAAGAGAAGAAGGCATCTAGCTAATAACTATGGACCCAAAGATCTAAGGTAAACTACTCACACATCATCGGAGAGGCTATGGTGTTGATGTAGAAGCCCTCCATGATCAATGCCCCCTCAGGCCGAGCGCCGGAAAAGGCCCCAAGATGGGACATCACGGGTACAGAAGGTTGCGGCGGTGGAAATAGGTTTTTGGCTTCGTATCTGATAGTTTGGGGGTACGTAGGTATATATAGGAGGAAGAAGTATGTCGGTGGAGCAACGTGGGCCCCACGAGGGTGGAGGGCGCGCCCAGGGGGTAGGCGCGCCCCCTGCCTCGTGCTCTCCTGGTTGATTTCTTGACGTAGACTCCAAGTCCTCTGGATCACGTTTGTTCCAAAAATCACGTTCCCGAAGGTTTCATTCCGTTTGGACTCCGTTTGATATTCTTTTTCTGCGAAACACTAAAATAGGCAAAAAACTGCAATTTGGGCTGGGCCTCCGGTTAATAGGTTAGTCCCAAAAATAATATAAAAGTGTATAATAAAGCCCATTAAACATCCAAAACAGAATATAATATAGCATGGAACAATCAAAAATTATAGATACGTTGGAGACGTATCAAGCATCCCCAAGGTTAATTCCTGCTCTTCCTCGAGTAGGTAAATGATAAAAATAGAATTTTTGATGTGGAATACTACTTAGCATAATTTTCAATGTAATTCTCTTATTGTGGTATGAATATTCAGATCCGAAAGATTCAAGATAAAAGTTTAATATTGACATAAAAATAATAATACTTCAAGCATACTAACTAAGCAATTATGTCTTCTCAAAATCACATGGCCAAAGAAAGTTCTCCCTACAAAATCATATAGTCTAGCTATGCTCTATCTTCACCACACAAAGTATTTATCATGCACAACCCCGATGACAAGCCAAGTAATTGTTTCATACTTTTGGTGTTCTCAAACTTTTTCAATCTTCACGCAATACAAGAGCGTGAGCCATGGACATAGCAATACATGTGGAATAGAATGGTGGTTGTGGAGAAGACAAAAAAGGAGAAGATAGTCTCACATTAACTAGGCGTATCAACGGGCTATGGAGATGCCCATTAATAGATATCAATGTGAGTGAGTAGGGATTGCCATGCAATGGATGCACTAGAGCTATAAGTATATGAAAGCTCAACAAAAGAAACTAAGTGGGTGTGCATCCAACTCGCTTGCTCACGAAGACCTAGGGCATTTTGAGGATGCCCATCATTGGAATATACAAGCCATGTTCTATAATGAAAAATTCCCACTAGTATATGAAAGTGATATCACAGGAGACTCTCTATCATGAAGATCATGGTGCTACTTTGAAGCACAAGTGTGGTAAAAGGATAGTAACACTGTCCCTTCTCTCTTTTTCTCTCATTTTTTTATTTGGGCCTTTTCTCTCTTTTTTTATGGCCTCTTTTTTTCTTTTTTTTCTTTTTCGTCCGGAGTCTCATCCCGACTTGTAGGGGAATCATAGTCTCCATCATCCTTTCCTCACTTGGGACAATGCTATAAAAATGATGATCATCACACTTTTATTTACTTACAACTCAACAATTACAACTCAATAGTTAGAACAAAATATGACTCTATGTGAATGCCTCCGGCGGTGTACCGAGTATGCAATGAATCAAGAGTGACATGTATGAAAGAATTATGAACGGTGGCTTTGCCACAAATACGATGTCAACTACATGATCATGCGAAGCAATATGACAATGATGGAGCGTGTCATAGTAAACGGAACGGTGGTAAGTTGCATGGCAATATATCTCAGAATGGCTATGGAAATGCCATAATAGGTAGGTATGGTGGCTGTTTTGAGGAAGGTGTATGGTGGGTGTATGATACCGGCGAAAAGTGCGCGGTATTAGAGAGGCTAGCAATGGTGGAAGGAAGAGAGTGTATAATCCATGGACTCAACATTAGTCATAAAGAACTCCTATACTTATTGCAAGAATCTACAAGTTATCAAAGAAAAGTATTATGCGCATGCTCCTAGGGGGATAGATTGGTAGGAAAAGACCATCGCTCGTCCCCGACCGCCACTCATAAGGAAGACAATCAATAAATAAATCATGCTCCGACTTCATCACATAACGGTTCACCATACGTGCATGCTACGGGAATCACAAACTTTAACACAAGTATTCCTCAAATCCACAACTACTCAACTAGCATGACTCTAATATCACCATCTGCATATCTCAAAACAATTATCAAGCATCAAACTTCTCATAGTATTCAACACACTCATAAGATAATTTTTACTAATCTTGGATGCCTATTACTTTAGGACTAATTTCTCAATTTAAGCAAATTACCATGCTGTTTTGCAGGACTCTCAAAATAATATGAGTGAAGCATGAGAGAACAATAGTTTCTACAAAACAAATCCACCACCGTGCTCTAAAAGATATAAGTGAAGCACTAGAGCAAAAACTATATAGCTCAAAAGATATAAGTGAAGCACATAGAGTATTCTAATAAATTCCGAATCATGTATGTCTCTCTCAAAAGGTGTGTACAGCAAGGATGATTGTGTTAAACTAAAAATCAAAGAATCAAATCATACAAGACGCTCCAAGCAAAACACATATCATGTGGTGAATAAAAATATAGCTCCAAGTAAAGTTACCGATGGAAGTAGACGAAAGAGGGGATGCCTTCCGGGGCATCCCCAAGCTTTGGCTTTTTGGTGTCCTTAGATTATCTTGGGGTGCCATGGGCATCCCCAAGCTTAGGCTCTTGCCACTCCTTATTCCATAATCCATCAAATCTTTTACCCAAAACTAGAAAACTTCACAACACAAAATTTAACAGAAAATCTCGTGAGCTCCGTTAGAGAAAGAAAACAAAACACCACTTCAAGGTACTGTAATGAACTCATTCTTTATTTATATGGGTGTTAAACCTACTGTATTCCAAGTTCTCTATGGTTTATAAACTATTTTATTAGACATAGATTCATCAAAATAAGCAAACAACACACGAAAAACAGAATCTGTCAAAAACAGAACTGTCTGTAATAATCCGTGACTAATGCAAACTTATGGAACTCCAAAAAATCTACCAAAATAGGACGACCTAGAAAATTTGTTTATTGATCTGCTGAAATTGGAATCAGTGTTTTAGCACGTTCTGGTGATTTCTAACAATTGTTTTCGTGAACAGAAAGTTTCTGGAATTTTCAGCAAGATCAAATAACTATCATCCAAGAAGATCATATAGGTTTAACTTGGCACAAACACTAATTAACACATAAAAACAAATCTAATCAGAGGATAGATAAAATATTTATTCCTAAACAGAAGCAAAAAGCAACAAACTAAAATTAAATTGGGTTGTCTCCCAACAAGCGATATCGTTTAACGCCCCTAGCTAGGCATAAAAGCAAGGATAGATCTAGGTATTGCCATCTTTGGTAGGCAATCCATAAGTGGCTCTCATAATAGATTCATAAGGTAATTTTATTTTCTTTCTAGGGAAGTGTTCCATGCCTTTCCTTAACATAAATTGGAATCTAATATTCCCTTCCTTCATATCAATAATTGCACCAATCGTTCTAAGGAAAGGTCTACCAAGAATAATAGGACATGAAGGATTGCAATCTATATCAAGAACAATGAAATCTACGGGCACATAGTTCCTATTTGCAACAATAGTAACATCATTAATTCTTCCCATAGGTTTCTTAATAGTGGAATCCGCAAGGTGCAAGTTTAAAGAACAATCATCAAAATCACGGAAACCTAGCAAATCGCATAAAGTTTTTGGAATCGTGGAAACACTAGCACCCAAATCACAAAGCATAGCATTTATGATCTTTAATTTTAATTTTAATAGTAGGTTCCCACTCATCATAAAGTTTTCTAGGGATAGAAACTTCCAACTCAAGTTTTTCTTCATAAAATTGCATCAAAGCATCGACGATATGTTTAGTAAAAGCTTTATTTTGACTATAAGCATGAGGAGAATTTAGCACGGATTGCAACAAGGAAATACAATCTATTAAAGAGCAATTATCATAATTAAATTTCTTGAAATACAAAATAGTGGGTTCATTAATATCTCGAGTTTTGATCTCTTCAATCTCACTTTTCCAAATTTTTGCATCAAGATCTAAAGACTCCGAATTTTTGAATGCCTTCTAGGTAAAGGTGGCTCGTATTCAGTCCCATCATTATCAAGATTCATATTGAAAAACAAAGATTTAATAGGAGACACATCAATAACTTTTAGATCTTCATCTTTATTTTCATAGAAACTAGAAGAACACGCTTTCACAAAGCAATCTTTCTTAGCACGCATCCTAGCGGTTCTTTCTTTGCACTCATCAATGGAAATTCTCATGGCGTTGAGAGACTCATTGATATCATGCTTAGGCGGAATAGATCTAAGTTTCACAGAATCAACATCAAGAGAAATTCTATCAACGTTCCTAGCCAATTCATCAACCTTGAGCAATTTTTCTTCAAGCAAAGCATTGAAATTCTTTTGTGAATTCATAAATTCTTTAACACTAGTCTCAAATTCAGAGGGCATCTTATTATAATTTCCATAATAATTGTTGTAGGAATTACCATAATTATTAGAGGGGTTACTAGGATACGGCCTATGATTAAAGTTTCCTCTGTACGCGTTGTTACCAAAATTATTCCGACCAACAAAATTCACATCCATAGATTCATTATTATTCTCAATCAAAGTAGACAAAGGCATATCATTAGGATCAGAAGAAACACTTTTAGTAGCAAATAATTTCATAAGTTCATCCATCTTTCCACTCAAAATATTAATTTCTTCTTCGCATGCACTTTTTTATTAGTAGATCTTTCGGTGTGCCATTGAGAATAATTAACCATAATATTATCTAGGAGTTTACTAGCTTCTCCTAAAGTGATTTCCATAAAAGTGCCTCCCGCGGCCGAATCTAAAAGATTTCTAGAAGCAAAATTCAATCTGGCATAAATTTTTTGTATAATCATCGAAAGATTCAACCCATGTGTAGGGCAATTACGTATCATTAATTTCATCCTCTCCCAAGCTTGTGCAAGATGTTCATGATCACGTTGCTTAAAATTCATAATATCTTTTCTAAGAGAGATGATTTTAGCAGGAGGAAAATACTTAGAGATAAAAGCATCTTTGCACTTATTCCATGAATCAATACTATTTTTAGGCAAAGACAAAAACCAAACTTTAGCACGATCTCTAAGCGAAAAAGGAAATAGCTTCAATTTAACAATATCATTGTCCACATCTTTCTTCTTTTGCATATCACACAAATCAACGAAGCTATTTAGATGGGTAGCGGCATCTTCACTAGGAAGGCCGGCGAATTGATCTTTCATAACAAGATTCAACAAAGCATCATTAATTTCATAAGATTCAGCATCGGTAAGAGGAGCAATCGGAGTGCTAAGAAATCATTGTTGTTGGTATTGGTGAAGTCACACAATTTAGTATTATCTTGAGCCATCGAGACAAGCAAGCAATCCAACACACGAGGAAACAAGAAGCAAGCGAAAAAGAGGCGAACAGAAAAGAGAGGGCGAATAAAACGGCAAAGGTGAAGTGGGGGAGAGGAAAAAGGGAGGCAAATGGAAAATAATGTAATGCGAGGGATAAGAGTTTGTGATGGGTACTTGGTATGTCTTGACTTGGCGCAAATCTCCCCGGCAAGGGCGCCAGAAATCCTTCTTGCTACCTCTTGAGCACTGCTTTGGTTTTCCCTTGAAGAGGAAAGGGTGATGCAGTAAAGTAGCGTAAGTATTTCCCTCAGTTTTTGAGAACCAAGGTATCAATCCAGTAGGAGATCACGCACGAGTCCCTCGCACCTACACAAACAAATAAGAACCTCGCAACCAACGCGATAAAGGGGTTGTCAAACCCTCAACGGGCACTTATGAGAGTGAGATCTGATAGATATGATAAGATAATATTTTTGGTGTTTTTATGATAAAGAGAAATAAAGATGCAAAGTAAAATAAAAGGCAAAAGAAATAACTAAGTGTTGGAAGATTAATATGATGGAAAATAGACCCGGGGGCCATAGGTTTCACTAGTGGCTTCTCTCAAGAGCATAAGTATTACGGTGGGTGAACAAATTACTGTCGAGCAATTGATAGAATTGAGCATAGTTATGAGAATATCTAGGTATGATCATGTATATAGGCATCACGTCCGTGACAAGTAGACCGACTCCTGCCTGCATCTACTACTATTACTCCACACATCGACCGCTATCTAGCATGAATCTAGAGTATTAAGTTCATAAGAACAGAGTAATGCTTTAAGTAAGATGACATGATGTAGAGGGATAAACTCATGCAATATTATATAAACCCCATCTTGTTATCCTCGATGGCAAGAACACAATACGTGCCTTGCTGCCCCTGCTGTCACTGGGAAAGGACACCGCAAGATTGAACCCAAAGCTAAGCACTTCTCCCATTGCAAGAAAGATCAATCTAGTAGGCCAAACCAAACTGATAATTCGAAGAGACTTGCAAATATAACCAATCATACATTAAGGAAATCAGAGGAGACTCAAATATTGTTCATAGATAAACTTGATCATAAACCCAAAAATTCATTGGTCTCGAGAAACACACCACAAATGAAGATTACATCGAATAGATCTCCATGAGAATCATGGAGAACTTTGTATTGAGATCCAAAGAGAGAGAAGAAGCCATCTAGCTCATAACTATGGACCCGAAGGTCTGAGGTAAACTACTCACAGATCATCGGAGAGGCTATGGTGTTGATGTAGAAGCCCTCCGTGATCAATGCCCCCTCCGGCGGAGCACCGGAAAAGGCCCCAAGATGGGATCTCACGGAGTACAGAAGGTTGCGGCGGTGGAAATAGGTTTTGCCTCCTTATCTGATAGTTTGGGGGTACGTAGGTATATATAGGAGGAAGAAGTATGTCGGTGGAGCAACGTGGGCCCCACGAGGGTGGAAGGCGCGCCCAGGGGGGTAGACGCGCCCCCCTGCCTTGTGCTCTCCTGGTTGATTTCTTTACATAGACTCCAAGTCCTCAGGATCACGTTTGTTCCAAAAATTACGTTCCCGAAGGTTTCATTCCGTTTGGACTCCGTTTGATATTCTTTTTTTGCGGAACACTGAAATAGGCAAAAAACAGCAATTTGGGTTGGGCCTTCGGTTAATAGGTTAGTCCCAAAAATAATATAAAAGTGTATAATAAAGCCCATTAAACATCCAAAACAGAATATAATATAGCTTGGAACAATCAAAAATTATAGATACGTTGGAGACGTATCATCCTGCTGCGTCTCATCAAACGCCAGGACCCGCGCGGAGCGATGCCTGACCTCATGAGGGAGAACCGCTTCTGCTCCGTAGACGAGGAAGAACGGGGTCTCGCATGTTGGCTTGGTGGCGGTGGTGCGGATGGACCAGAGCACGGACTGGAGCTTGTCGTGCCAGCCCCTGCCACAGGCCTCGAGCTTCTTCTTGAAGGTCCTGGTCTTGAGGCCCCTCAGGGCCTCCGTGTTGGCGCATTCGGCTTGGCCATTGCTCCTGGGGTGTGCCACCGAAGCGTAGCAGATCTGTGTTCCAAGGTTAGCAAAATATGTCTTGAAGAGATTTCTAGTGAACTATGAGCCGTTGTCGGTGATGTTGCGGTTAGGGACCCCGAACTGGCTCACGAGGCCCTTGATGAACTTAACTGCCGACCCGGCTGGGATGGTGCGGACGGCTTCCACCTCTGACCATTTGGTGAACTTGTCAATGGCGACGTAGAGGTAGCGGTAGCCCCCAGGCGCTCGCGGGAACGGACCCGGGATGTCCAGCCCCCAGACCGCGAATGGCCACGAGAGTGGGATAATCCGGAGGCCCAGGGCTGGCTGGTGGATCTGCTTGGCATGGAATTGGCAGGCCTCGCAAGACCTCACCAACTCGGCCGTGTCGTTGAGTGCTGTGGGCTGGTAGAACCCGCTGCGGAACGCCTTGCCGACCAGGGTATGAGACGACGAGTGGTGCCCGCAGTCTCCGCTGTGTATGTCAGCTAGCAACTCGTGCCCCTGCTCCCTGGAGATGCATCGCAAGGAAACATCATTTGGTCGCTTTCTGTATAGCTCACCATCCTGGATGCATTATGCTGTAGCCTGCCGGGCCATGCGCTCCGCGTCCTCCTCTTTCTCCGGCAGCGTCCCTCGTGTCAGGTACGCCTTGAACTCCTCGGTCTAGCACCCCTCCCGAGGCTCGAGCGCCAGGACCAGGCATGCTCCTGTGGTCGGGCCACAGGAGGGGGCTCCCGAGGCTGGTGGGGTAGCTCCTCACGAGGTGAAGCCAGTCACGCAGATGGGGGGTGCTGCTGATGGCTTGAAAAGCCACCTTCAAAGACGCCGGGCTCTTGGGGCAGGCACTTGGATGCCCTTCTAGCGATGTCATCGGCTTCCTTGTTCGTGCTGCGAGGCACATGTTGTAGCTCCAAGCCCAAGAATTGCTTCTCCATCTCGCACACCTCCGCGAGGTACGCCTCCATGTGCTCGTCCTTCGGCTCGTACACCTTGTTGGAGAAGTTGATGAGGAGCTGCGAATCGCCCTTGATGGTGAGATGTTTTACCCCCAAGGCCACGGCGGCCCTGAGGCCGGCGATCAACCCCTCGTACTCCGCAATGTTGTTGGAGACCTTCTCGCCCCGCTGGAAGCAGAGCTGCACGGCGTAGTAGATCTTGTCTTGGGTTGGCGAGATGAGCATGGCTCCAGCCCCCGTGCCTTGGTGTGCGAAGGCACCGTCGAAGTACATTACCCAACCATCTCGTGCTTCACTTCCTCGCAAGAGAGATAGGCTCCTGCCAACTTTAGGTTCCGGGACGTCGGTCCATTCGGCCACGAAGTCGGCTAGGGCAGCCCCCTTGATCACCCTGGTTGTGCTGAACTCGAGTTGATATGCCTGAAGTTCGATGTTCCGCTCGGCGACCCTTCCCGTGGCATTAGGGCTCCAGAGCACCCTCTCCAGTGCGTAAGCTGAGACGACTTTGATCGGGTGGCCTTGGAAGTAATGGCGCAGCTTGCGTGAGGCCACCAGGAGCGCGAGCAGAAGCTTCTATGGCATGGGGTACCGTGCCCTCGCATCCCGCAGTACCGTGCTGACGAAGTACACTGGGTGCTCGACCAGGGCGGGAGCGTCGATGGAGCCTGTGTCTGCCGGAGGTTGTGGCTCTCCTGAGGTGAGGGGTCCTCAGGAGCCTGGTCATCCATTGGGGCCTCTTCAGGCCCGAGAACGCTGTCTTGCTGGGCCTGATCATTCGTTGGCGTTGTTGCATCCTTTGCGGTATCCTTGTGGTGCCGTATCGCCCTGGC
The DNA here is from genome assembly GCF_018294505.1 of Triticum aestivum. Lineage (NCBI taxonomy): Eukaryota > Viridiplantae > Streptophyta > Magnoliopsida > Poales > Poaceae > Triticum > Triticum aestivum. Next base: position 268,267,491 of record NC_057811.1, read on the forward strand.
TGGAGGTGCGGCACAACGCGACGGACTCTTGCCCTAGCGCTCTTCCCGAACCGCCACTAGCACCGCGCTGGCGGATTAGGGAGTGGCGGCAAGGTAAAGCACCAGGTGACGATGACATATACCTAGGGTAGGGTAATAGACCTGACCTAGACACCCTTCCCAAGGACATTACCCTAAAGTCAAGGACATTCAAAGGACAACATCACCCACTGACTGAAACCTCCTCAGAGTGCATGCCACTCGACCGACAGTTCACTCAGATAACCCAATTCCATTCGACCAAGGTATAATCATTCGACCGTACCTAAAATCACTCGAAGTAAAGAAGATCTAAAGTCCCTCAGGATGACAACGGTCAGGCGTTCACTCTGTAGTCTTAATGGTCATTTATATGGCTTTATTGCTGACATTACCAGTAACGTCTCATCTTTATGTACATTGAACCCTATGTAACAGGGGATGGCTGGGGACTTGACGCACTCTATATAAGCCACCCCCTCCTCTGGGACAAGGGTTCGCACCCCCTGTAACTTCACGCATAATCCAATCGACCGGCCCCCGGGCACCGAGACGTAGGGCTGTTACTTCTTTTGAGAAGGGCCTGAACTCGTAAATCTTGCGTGCACAACCTCACTGTAGCTAGGATCTTGCCTCCTCCTACTTACCCCCCATTCTACTGTCAGACTTAGAACCACGACAGTTGGTGCCCACCGTGTGGCCGGTGTCTTAGCGACTTTCTGGTGAGGTTGCGATTTATCCGATTCCCATCATCATGGTCTCCGGCAGTGGATTGGTCGAGGGCCGCGAGATCCGTCTCTGCATGCTCGTTTTCATCACCGACGACTCCGCCTGGCTCCAGGAAGCCCCCCACAACGTCGAGGCGCTCCCCGTCCATGGGTCAACGCACTTTCGCGCGTGCATCCGTGGCGTGCTTCTGTGGCAGCCGTCGACTCAGTATCGATCGGCTCCCGCGGCATCTTCGCTCCCCGCTGTCCGTCGTCGCAAGTGATCTGGTCGTTCGCGGCTTCAGCAGTGGGTGAAGCATGTGTTGGCTCGCCAGACGGCCACCCCTCAAGTCGTGGCAATCGAGCCCGACGAGTCTTTCTACGGCCAGTTCAACCTGTCGACTGGCTCCGTCGAGACCCTTTCTGAGTGCGATAGCAACGACCCTACGGCGGAAGTTCTGATGGTCGACACGCCGTGCAGCCCGCCTAGTTTTCATCGCGGCAACGGCGGCGATGGTGGCGGCGATCTGTCACGTGTTCACGAGGAATACCATCCTGAAGCCCTCTCTTCGTAGTAGAGGGAGGAACTGCACTGCCGCAACGTGGAGGCACTCCACACTCCCATCATCGGAGAGACCTCCGAGGCTCGGGTGCGCTTGGCCACTTTGGCGGAGCGCACTCGACTGGAAAACCTTCAGCATGCACTCGACGAACGCGCTCGACAGCAGATCCCCGAGTCCATTCAATGTCGACAATTGTTCCCGCCTGAACCTCAGGTATACCGCACACCGATACAGAATCTTACCGCTGCCGCCCATATAGCAGAATCAATTCAGCCATCCCAATCGGTGGCTGGCAGAGGCATGATGCAGATCCGAGTGATTTGTTGAGAGCTAAGAAGCCTGCTTCAGACTCTGCATTTCAGTTGTCTGGTGAAACAAAATCAGTTCATATTCCCCCGACCGATCCTAATGCTGCTCCGACTCATATCTCAACAACACTCGACAGCAAATAGGAAGAAGCGCTCATCCAGTTCCTCCGTGAGAACTGGGACATCTTTGCATGGAAACCTACTGACATGCCAGGTGTACCCAGGGGACTGGCTAAGCACCGTTTGCGAGTCGGCCCAAAGGCAAAACCTATCAAAGAGCATCTCTGACGGTCCGCCGTGGAAAAAAGAAAGGCAATCAGTGAGGAAGTGGCTCGACTTCTGGCAGCTGAGTTCATCCGAGAGATTTACCACTCCGAGTGGCTCACCAATGTCGTCATGGTTCCCAAGAAAGATGATTCACTCCGTATGTGTATCAACTTCAAGCATATCAATCGGGCCTGCCCAAAAGATCACTTCCCTCTTCCCCGCATCGATCAGATAGTCGACTCGACTGCGGGATGTGAGCGATTGTCCTTTCTGGACGCATATTCCGGGTACCACCAGATCCGACTGTATGGACCTGACGAAATAAAAACAGCTTCCATCACCCCGTTCAGGTGCTTTTGCTATGTTACTATGCCCTTTGGTCTCAAGGATGCTGGTGCCACATTCATGCGCATGATACAGAAGTGCCTGCTCACTCAAATCAGTCAGAATGTGGAAGCATGTATGGATGACATCGTGGTTAAGTCACGTAAAGGTTCCGACCTGGTGACTGACCTCGCTAAAACCTTTGCCAATCTTAGGAGATACGATATCAAGCTTAATCCGTCGAAGTGTACATTCGGGGTTCCAGGTGGAAAGTTACTCGGTTTCCTCATTTCCGAACGTGGGATCGATGCAAACCCAAAGAAAGTTGGTGCAATCCTCCGAATGAAACGCCCTATGCGTGTACATGATGTTCAGAAGCTTAGTGGTTGCTTGGCCGCTTTGAGTCGATTCATTTCTCGTCTCGGTGAAATGGCATTGCCTCTTTACCGACAGATGAAGAAATCTGACAAGTTCAAGTGGACTCCTGAAGCGGACGCAGCGTTTGCAGAGCTCAAAGCCCTGCTTTCCACCCAGCCGGTGCTCGCTGCCCCAATTAGCAAAGAGCCTTTACTGCTTTATATTACATCCACTGGACAAGTTGTCAGCACAGTACTCACGGTCGAGCGGGAAGAAGAAGGTAAAGCCTACAAAGTTCAGCGCCCAGTGTACTATATTTTTGAATTCTTGACTCCATCCAAGCAGAGATATCCGCATTATCAGAAGCTTGTTTATGGGATTTATTTGACCACAAAGAAGGTTGCACATTATTTCTCAGATCATTCAATTACAGTCATCAGTGATGCTCCATTGTCAGAAATTCTGAACAACCGAGATGCAACTGGTCGAGTGGCAAAGTGGGCGATTGAACTCCTTCCGTTGGATATCAAGTTTCAGGCAAAGAAAGCAATCAAGTCCCAAGCAATAGCAGATTTCCTCACCGAGTGGATTGAGCAGCAACAACCGACTTAGATTCACTCGGAACATTGGACTATGTTCTTTGATGGATCCAAGATGCTGAATGGTTCTGGTGCTGGAGTAGTCCTGGTATCCCCGCGAGGTGACAAACTCAATTACGTTCTCCAGATTCACTTTGATTCCTCCAATAATGAAGCTGAATATGAGGCACTTCTGTATGGGTTGCGTATGGCCATTTCACTCGGCGTCTGTTGCCTAATGGTTTACGGCGACTCAGATTTAGTGGTCAATCAAGTGATGAAGCAGTGGGACATCAGGAGCCCAGCTTTGACTGGCTATTGCAATGAAGTGAGAAAGTTGGAAAAGAAGTTTGAAGGGTTAGAGCTCCACCATATACCCAGGTTGAAGAATCAAGCAGCTGATGACCTGGCAAAGATAGGTTCCAAGCGGGAGCCCATTCCCAGCAATGTGTTCTTAGAGCATCTTCACACACCATCAGTTCAAGAAGATCCCTTCACAGAAGAGCCCCCGCAACCTAAGAGCTCTACTGATCCGACTGAAGTTGAAATCCCAGCCGTGGTTGACTTGATCTTGGAGGTTTTAGTCGTCATTCCTGATTGGACAGTGCCGTATATCGCATACATTCTCAGGAAAGAGCTTCCAGAAGATGAAGAGGAGGCATGTCAAATTGTCCGTCGATCCAAAGCCTTCACCGTAATAGGTGGACAACTTTACAGAGAGAGTGATTCTCAATGACATCCACTCGGTGACCTGTTGTCACCATGCGTCCTCTCGGACCATTGTGGCCAAAGCATACCGAGCGGGATTCTATTGGCCGCGAGCAAATGAAATGGCAAAAGACATAGTCGACAAGTGTGAACGTTGTCAGTTCTACTCCAATATGTCTCACAAACCTGCATCAGCCCTGAAAACAATTCCACTCGTCTGGCCCATTGCTGTTTGGGGTTGGATATGGTTGGACCTCTGAGGACTGGAAGGAGCAGCTTCACCCATCTGCTTGTTGCAGTCGACAAGTTTACTAAATGGATTGAAGCCAAACCCATCAAAAACCTCGACTCGAGTAACGCCGTCAGCTTCATCAGAGAGTTAACATTCAGATATGGGGTCCCGCACAGCATCATCACGGACAACGGTTCATACTTTGATTCCGATGAGTTCAGGGCCTTCTGTGCTTCCCAAGGCACTCAGGTGGATTATGCTTCAGTCGCTCACCCGCAGTCGAATGGATAAGCAGAAAGAGCAAATGGTTTGATCCTCCAAGGGTTGAAGCCCAGGTTGATGCGTGACCTCAAGCATGCGGCAAGTGCCTAGGTAGACAAGTTACCATTAGTACTATGGGCTATAGGAACAACACCGAATCGGTCGACTGATCGGACTCCCTTCTTCATGGTATAGGGAGCTGAAGTTGTGCTGCCGTCTGATTTACTCCACAATGCTACGCGAATTGAACTTTTCTCATAAGGCGAAGCAGAGCAAGCCTGATAAGATGCTGTTGATCTTCTGGAAGAGGAAAGAGAGATGGCCCTGATCAGGTCGACCATTTATAAGAAAGACCTCCATCGATTCCATGCTAGAAACATGAGAGGTTGAGCATTTCAGGCAGGAGACCTCGTGCTCCGAGTGGATCAGCAACGGCCTCACAAGCTTGCTCCCGCTTGGGAAGGCCCCTTCATCATCACCAAGGTGCTCCACAATGGATCATACCACCTGTACGATGTGGAACACAAGAAAGAGGAGCCACGCGCTTTAACGCGGAGCTGCTCCGCCATTTTTATACTTAAGCACTTAGACTATTGAGATGTAATAAGAAGTACCTTTCAGTTTGTTTATCAAAGACATGGTTTTACAGTCTCCTAAATGATTGTTGTTACTTATACATGTGTTCAAAATCCCCCAGTGGGTGGCTTAGCTGCGAATCTGATTCGCCTAAGTTTCAAAAACAAACACCGAGTGAAGAGCAAGCCTCTCACTCGGGGGCTTAGCCGCGAACCCGATTCGCCTAAGTTTGAAAAATCCTACCGAGTGAAGAGCAAGCCTCTCACTCGGGGCTTAGCCGCGAACCCGATTCGCCTAAGTTAGAAAAATCCTACCGAGTGAAGAGCAATCCTCTCACTCGGGGACTTAGCTGCAGTTCCGTACTCACCTAAGTTTGAAAAATCCTACTGAGTGAAGAGCAATCCTCTCACTCAGAGGCTTAGCTACAGTTCCGTACTCGCCTAAGTTTGAAAAATCCTACCGAGTGAAGAGCAACCCTCTCACTCGGGGGCTTAGCTGCAGTTCCGTACTCGCCTAAGTTTGAAAAATCCTATCGAGTGAAGAGCAATCCTCTCACTCGGGGGCTTAGCTGCAGTTCCGTACTCACCTAAGTTTGAAAAATCCTATCGAGTGAAGAGCAATCCTCTCACTCGGGGGCTTAGCTGCAGTCCTGTGCTCGCCTAAGTTTTGAAAAATCCTACTGAGTGAAGATCAATCCTCTCACTCGGGGGCTTAGCTGCAGTTCCGTACTAGCCTAAGTTTGAAAAAATCCCACCATGTGAAGAGCAATCCTCTCACTCGGGGCTTAGCTGCAGTTCTGTACTCGCCAATGTTTGAAAAAATCCCACCGAGTGAAGAGCAACCCTCTCACTCGGGGGCTTAGCTGCAGTTTCGTACTCGCCTAAGTTTGAAAAAATCCCGCCGAGTGAAGAGCAACCCTCTCACTTGGGGGCTTAGCTGCAGTCTCGTACTCGCCTAAGTTAAAACACGCTTCGAGTGAAGAGCGATTCTCTCGCTCGGGGACTTGGCCACACGCTCCATCCTGATCCGCATGGACGACGAGTTGCAGATCGTCTGCGACCTTCTCCTCAGAGCTGCACCACAAGTACAATGTGCACTTCATCCTGATCCGCAAGGACGACTAGGTGCAAGTCGTCTGCGACCTTCTCCTGAGAACTGCGCCACAAATACAATGTGTGATCCATCCCGATCTGCAAGAACGACGAGGTGCAGGTCTTCTGCGACCCTCTCCTCAGAACTACATCACAAGTACAAAAGTCTGTTCCGAGTGAAGATGCAAGTTCCACTCAGAAACAAAGGCAAACATATTCAAGGAAAAACCAAGATTCAAATAAATCCCACGAGGTTCCGGACTTCAAGGAGTTTAAACAGTTACAAAACCACTCGGCATACCAAGGCAAATTTAATGGGATCATAAAAATTATGTTTACTCCGCAGGAGGAGGGCTGGCAGGCATGACGAATTCCTCCTGGTCGATTCCATCTGCAATGCGAGTAGCAGCTGCAATAAAGGTCTCCATAAAGGACTGGAAGTCGAGCTTTTTGGTGTTGGCAACCTTGATCGCTGCAAGCTTCTCTTCCTTGGCTTCTTTGCAGTGGATGTGAACCAGAGATAGAGCCAGGTCAGTGCCTGTCGGATTTCGGGTTCCGGCAAAACCCTTGAGATTCGAACACTGGGGTGCGCACAAAGATCTCTCCTCCCCCTAGCTCACGCCCTCACTGCGATCTCAAAGCTCAGCGCGTCGAACTCACAGAACAAGAGACACAAGGTTTATACTGGTTCGAGCCACCGATGTGGTGTAATACCCTACTCCAGTGTGGTGTGGTGAATTGCCTCTCGGGCTGAGGATGAACAGTTACAAGGGAAGAACAGCCTCTTGAGGAGAGGTGCTCTTGTGCTTGGTGAGTTTGTGTGGATGAGGATGATCTGAATGGCTCAAGATCAGTTGCCTCCTACTGTGGTGGCTAGCCATATTTAGTGAGGCCCTGGTCCTCTTCCCAAATGCTGGCGGGAAGGGATGCCACAACAGCCAAATTTGAAGGGTGACAACTAGTACAAGTTATCCTGACTAAAGGTGGTCTTCGCCTGCCAAAGGCTCTGGTGGTGACGCCGTCTTGGGCTCCACGGTGACCTCCGTCCTGTCGTCCTGCTGGTCTTGGTCTCGTTGCACCGATATGGAAACCTTTGTTTGATGCCTCGAGACTCCTCGCATGCGCTTGCCTCTTTAGCACCAAAGAGGAAACGAGGTCACTGCATGCGCTGGCGCCCGCCTGGCCCCGGTCGTCATGGCTTGCATCACAGGGACCTCACGAGGTGCCCCTTGCTTTGATCTCTCCGCCCCTCGCGAGCCAGCCTGGTGAGGCCGCCGCCGAGGAGGTCTTGCATCGCCCGCCTCGCGAGGCTTGGCCCCTCACGAGGGTCTTGAGTATTCGTTGATGAAGGTGGGCCGTACGGGGCCGCTGGTGGAGCCACGCTGTGGGCCATAGGCAGGCAAGTCTGGGACCCCCATTCTCAGGACGCTGACAGTAGCCCCCGGGCCCAAGGCGCGCTCGGACTTGGCTTTGAGGCGAAGCCAAAGGGCAAGTGCGGAGCGTTGCGGGCCTCAACAGCCTCCGGCCTCGTTTGACGCATGGCGATTGATTGGACATGGGCGTCTCCGCTTCCCCACGCTGCCTCGGCAACTGCCCGACTTGACGAGTCCCTGCTGCATGCAGAGAAAAATCATCATTACCTGTGATCATGGGGATCGCCGGTTGGCCTTCTCCCGCTATAAATGAGGAGGGGGAGGAGCCCCCGTCGCTCATCTCCTCCTTTTCTGCTCGTTTCTTCTCCCTTGCTTCACTGCCGGCAGCGACGCCCATGGCGCCTGCGAAGAGGTTCTCTGCCACAGAGAAGGGGAAGGCCCGCCAGGAGGGGCCCGGCTCACCGCCACCCAAGAGGGGGCGCGGCCGCCACCACAAGCACACCGCGACCCCCGCCATGGCCCCTCACGGCTGCGGCGAAGCCTCTTCGCGTGGTGGGAGTCGCCCAGGTCGTGGCAGCCCCGTCGATGAAGGGAGGCGCGCCATGGTCGCGCGGCCTCCCAGGCCATGCTTCCACTCGGCGGAGGTGCTGCAGGAGTTCATCATGTGGACGGAGAACCCGGCCGGCACCTGGCTTCAGCTCCCACGCTTCTTCGCCGGCGAGCTTCCAGCCACGGGTCCAGGCGGGCTCTGGCTGCAGGCTGATGGCTGCTGTAGCAAGGCTTCGTGGGTCACGGTGGAGGTCTCCGTCGTGGGCAATGCAACCTTGGCCCGTGGCTGGCAGACGTTAGCCCGGGCGCGCGGCCTGGGCAGGCCGTGCACCCTCGACTTCAAGTACGACAGCAACGCGACCATCTACATGAGGGTATTCAGAGAAGACGGCCGCCGCGTCGGGTGCTGCCCCGAGGAAAACGACAGCGGCGAGGTGCTCGGCCTTGGCGACGGTCGTGACGAGGGTGAGGATGGTCTTGCCCTCGGCGCTGGCCACTGCTGGTCCAGCTAAGACAACTCTTCTTCCGGCGACAGCTCCAGCAGTGGCGGCTACGACCAGCCACCACGCCGCCGCGCCTGCTTCGAGGGTGGCAGCGGGTCGTCTCGTCGCCGTGCCCCAGTGAAGCGCGAGGAGGGGTCTGGCTGAGCCCAGCAGAGCGCCATGGGCCCATCCTCACGAACTACAGCGGGAGCGCGCGCCACTTTTGTTTCGTTCTTCCTTTTCTTCCTTCATTAAGAGAGAGACAAGTATGGGGCCCCGCAGGGGCGTGCAACGAACAATGATTTCCATGTTGCTATGCTATGTTTATCGTTCCTGTGTCGTGTTGCAGCATCGACATTTTATGTACGCGCGTAGAAATAACTTAGCTTGACACGCTCGAAGTAGTTTCTGCCTCGTGAAGCGCGCATTTACCGGTACCTGGCAAGGCCTCCTTGGCTTGGGAGGCATCTAGGAACTGCAAAAATTCGTTAGGAAACTCTTATTCTTCCGAGCCCTTCCGAGCCCTCGTCGTAGGCGCAGCCGACCACGACCCAGCGCTTCACATCGCGGTACCCGAGGGGCACGGATTGAAAGAGGTGCGCCAGCTTGCGAGCTCGAGCAAGGGTGCCTCGCGAACAACAGGAAAAACGCTCACGAGGGCACCTGTCCAGCCCCCTCGCGAGGCATGCGAGGTATAGTACGGGTCAAAAGAAGGAACCGAGGGCAAAAACGGAGGCAAAAGGAGATGGAACCAAGCTGGCAAGGAACACCAGAAAGCAAATTTTCATTAAAGAGGGGCAAGCCAACTACGGAAAGCAAGTGAAAAGCCGCGTCCGGCACCTAGTCTAGTCTTCTCACCAACGCGAAGCTAAGTGCTGCCACTAGGATGTGGGAGGGAGCCCCCGAGGCCCGAGGGCGGCACTCCTGAGACTCCGGGGCATGTACAGCCCCACTCATTATTACGTGGGAGTGTCACGAGCGGAGACCTTCATAGGCACTGGGCCTTGCTTCATAGGCGCCGGGCCTTGCTTCATTGGCGCCGGGCCTTGCTTCATGGGTAGAACTTCCGGAGGTGCTGGATGTTCCAGGCATTTTGGATCGGGACCCCGTTCTGCGTCTCCAGGCGCACGACGCCAGGCCTGGAGACGTGGGCGCCCCTAAACGGGCCCTCCCACATGGGCGAGAGCTTGTGCAGCCCTTCCCTGGAGAGCACCCGCCTTAGGGCGAGGTCGCCCACCTTGAGCGTCCTGGAGCAGATGCTGCAGCAGTGATACCGCCGCAGCGCCTGCTAATATCTTGCTGCTCGAAGCGTGGCTTCGCGGCGGTGTTCCTCCCCCAGCACAAGGTCCATCCCCCGCATGGCATCCTGCTACGTCTCATCAAACTCCAGGACCCGCGCGGAGCGATGCCTGACCTCGTGTGGGAGAACCGCTTCTGCTCCGTAGACGAGGAAGAACGGGGTCTCGCCCGTTGGCTTGGTGGCGGTGATGCGGATGGACCACAGCACAGACTGGAGCTCATCGTGCCAGCCCCCGTAGGCCTCAAGCTTCTTCTTGAAGGCCCTGGTCTTGAGGCCTCTCAGGACCTCCGCGTTGGCGCGTTCGGCTTGACTGTTGCTCCTAGGGTGTGCCACCGAAGCATAGCAGACCTGTGTTCCAAGGTTAGCACAATATGTCTTGAAGAGATTGCTAACTGTGAGCCGTTGTCAGTGATGATGCGATTAGGGACCCTGAACCAGCTTACGAGACCCTTGATGAACATGACCGCAGATCCGGCCGGGATGGTGCGGACAACTTCTACCTCCGCCCATTTGGTGAATTTGTCAATGGCAACGTAGAGGTAGAGGTAGCCCCCAGGCGCTTGAGGGAACGAGCCCAAGATATCCAGCCCCCAGACTACGAATGGGCACGAGAGCGGCATGGTCTGGAGGCCCTGAGCTGGCTGATGGATCTGCTTGGCGTGGAATTGAGAGGCCTCGCAGGACTTCACCAGCTCAGTCGCGTCGTTGAGCGCCGTAGGCCAGTAGAAACCGCTGCGGAATGCCTTGTCGACGAGGGTTCGTGACGACGAGTGGTGCCCGCAGTCTCCGCCGTGTATGTCAGCTAGCAACTCTTTCCCTTGTTCCCTGGAGATACAACGCAGGGAAACATCATTCGGCCGCTTCCTGTATAACTCACCGTCCTGGATGCAGTACGCCGTGGCCTGTCGGGCCACGCGCTCCGTGTCCTCCTCTTTCTCCGGTAGCATCCCTTGCGTCAGGTATTCCTTGAACTCCTTGGTCCAGCACCCCTCCTAAGGCTTGAGCGCCAAGAGTAGGCGCGCTCCCGAGGTCGGGCCGTAGGCCGGGGCTCCCGAAGCAGCTAGCTGGGGGAGCTCCTCCTGAGGCGGCGCCGGCCTCGAAAGCAGAGGTGCTGCCGACGGCTTGAAGAGCCGCTCCTCGAAGACGCCAGGCTCTTGGGGTAGTCACTTGGATGCTCTCTTAGCGATGTCGTCGGCCTGCTTGTTGGTGCCACGGGGCACGTGCTGCAATTCTAGGCCCAAGAACTGCTTTTCCATTTTGCGTACCTCCGCGAGGTATGCCTCCATGTGCTCGTCCCTCGGCTCGTATACCTTGTTGGAGAAGTTGACGAGAAGCTGCGAGTCGCCCCTGATGGTGAGGCGCTTCACCCCCAGGGCCACCGCAGCCTTAAGGCCAGCTATGAGGCCTTCGTACTCCGCTATGTTGTTGGAGACCTTCTCGCCCTGCTGGAAGCAGAGCTGCACGGCGTAGTAGAGCTTGTCCTGAGTGGGCGAGATGAGCACTGCTCCAGCCCCCGCGCCCTGGCGCGCAAATGCGCCATCGAAATACATAACCCAGCCGTCTGGCGCTTCACTTCCCGGCGAGAGGGATCGATCCTCGCCTGCTTCAAGCCCCGGGGCGTCCGTCCATTCTGCCACAAAGTCGGCGAGCGCGGGTCCCTTGATGACCCTGGTTGTGCTGAACTCCAGCTGGAATGCCTGCAGCTCAATATTCCACTCGGCGACTCTTCCAGCAGCATTGGGGCTCCTGAATACCCTCTCCAGTGGGTAGGCCGAGACGGCCTTGATTGGGTGACCTTGAAAGTAGTGTCGTAGCTTGCGCGAGGCCACCAACAGCGCAAGCAAGAGCTTCTGAGGCATGGGGTACCGTGCCCTTGCATCCCGCAGTACCGTGCTGACGAAATACACTGGGTGCTCGACGAGGGTGGGTGCATTGACGGGGCCTACGTCTGTCAGAGGTTGAGGCGCCTCCTGAGACGATGGAACCGCCGGAGCCTAGTCGCTCATTGGGGCCTCTGCAGGCCCAAGGGCGCCGTCTTGCTGAGCCTGGTCATCCGTTGGCGTTGCTGCAGTCTTTGCGGTGCCCTCCGGGTCTTGTATCACCCCGGCTGGGGGCATGGCTCTGCGCGTCGCATCCGTGGCCTGGCACTCTTCCCGGACCGCCACCAGGGTTGCGCTGGCAGAGTAAGGAGTGGCGGCAAGGTAAAGCACCAGGGGCTCGAGAGGGCGGGGCGCCACCATCACCGGAGGGCTGGTCAGGTATCTCTTGAGGTCTTGAAACACTTGGTCAGCCTCCGGGGTCCACTCAAATGGGCCCTTCTTCTTCATAAGCGTGAAGATGAATTGCCCTAGTGAAGTCACACAGCCGGCAAGCTTCTGCATCTCCTTGAGGGTTTGTGGTGGGCTCATGTATTCGATCGTCTTGACCTTCTCCAGGTTGGCCTCGATCCCCTGTGGGACACGAGGAAGCCCAGCAGCTTGCCGGAGGGGACACCAAATACACACTTCTCTGGGTTGATCCGCAAGTCCACCTAAAGTAGGCTCGCGAAGGTCTCCTCCAGGTCCTGAATCAAAGTCCTCACCTCCCGAGACTTTACCACAATCTCGTCGACGTAGGAATCAACGTTCCTCCCGAGTTTCCAACCCAGGGCAATGTTCATCAGCCGTTGGAAGGTCACTCCTGTGTTGCGCAGCACGAACGACATGCAAGTGTAGCAGTACACCCCGCACGGGGTCAGGAAGGCTGTCTTCTCCACATCCTCTGCCGCCATCTTGATCTAGTGATAGCCTGAAAACGCATCCAGGAAGCATAACAGGTCGCACTCGGCGGTGGAGTCAATGATCTGGTCGATGCGTGGAAGTGGGGACGGATCTTGGGGACAGGCCTTGTTGAGGTTGGTGAAGTCGGCATACATGCGCTCCTTCCCTCCTTTCTTTGGCACAACAACGGGGTTCGCCAGCCACTCGGGGTACTGAACCTCGCGAATGACACCTGCTGCCTCCATCTTGCGGGTTTCATGGATGATGAAGGATTGCTTCTCCGTGGACTGTCGCCGCGCCTTCTGCTTCACAGGGCGGACATTGGGGCACACCCTCAAGTGATGCTCGATCACCCCTCTTGGGACCCCTACCAGCTGTTTGGGCTCCCAGCTGGCGAATACTTCCTTGTTTGCGCGCAAGAACTTCACCAATGCCTCCTCTTGATCCCATTTGGCGAATACTTCCTTGGTTTCTGCCCGATCTTGAATGAACAACTGCTTCTTCTTGGCTGGTGCGGCCTCCTTAACTCCGGAGATGACCTCGTCGGCCGGTCGCGCTGCCGCGGCGGTTTTGAGGGCAAGCTTGAGCGCTACTAGAGCTTCCTTGGTATCTCCAACTATGGTGAGGACGTCCTTGCTCCCGGGCATCTTCATGAGCTTGTAGGCCGGATGGGTTGCCGCCATAAACTAAGCCAGAGCTGGGTACCCGAGGATGGCGTTGTACGAGAGGCCAATACGGGCGATGTCGAAGTCGATCAGCTCAGTGTGATAGTTGTCGCGGGTGCCGAAGGTCACGGGAAGACAGATCTGCCCAGGGGGCTAGAGGAGCCACCGCGGACCCCGGACAAGGGCTTGGTGGGGCGGAGCCACTCGAGCGGTACGCGAAGGAGGCTAAAAGCCTCCACAGAGAGCACGTTGAGGCCGGCGCCAGCGTTGATGAGGGTCTTGGTGACGGCTACGCTGCAGATGGTGGGCGTGCAAAGCATTGGGAGGACACCCGAGCCGACGGTGGTGATAGGGTGATCCCCCGAGTCGAAGGTTAGGTCGGCCTTGGGCGCCACCCAACCCGTGGGAGCCCCCTGCCGCGCGGGGGTGGCGCCGATCTGGTGAAAGAACGGCTTGGTGTGACGGTCCGAGGGCGGCGCTTTGCGAGCCGCTGAGGAGGGCCGCGACAGCAAGGGGCGCCAGTGCCGCGTAACACGCAGCGATGAGGTTGTGCAGCTCCTCCCAAGATGCCACCGTGGATCCTGGGAGGTTGAGCAGCCAGTCGCGCGGTGCACCAGTGAGGGCCATGGGAACCCAGTCAGCCATGACCTTGTCGTCACCCCCTTGCCTTCAGGACGGCCTCCTCATAGGCCAGCAGGAAGGCCGACGGGTCTACCGCGTCGTCGTAACACGGTGGCATCTCTGGCTTGAACTGGGGCGGCCACTGCACCCGCCACAAGGCAGGCGTAAAGGCTCTGAGCCCCTGGCCCCGCCATGGGCATCCGCCGTCGCAGCTGGAAGAGCAACGCCGGCCATGGGGGCAAGGTGCTACGGTGGCAGAGCGTGGATCGACGGAAGGAAAGCTTCGACACACCCCTACTGGGCGCGCCAAATGTCGGATTTTGGGTTCCGGCAAAACGCTTGAGGTTTGAACACTAGGGTGCGCACGAAGATCTCTCCTCCCCTAGCTCACGCCCTCACCGCGATCTCAAAGCTCAGCACATCGAACTCACAAAACAAGAGACACAAGGTTTATACTAGTTCGGGCCACCGATGTGGTGTAATACCCTACTCCAGTGTGGTTTGGTGGATTGCCTCTCGGGCTGAGGATGAACAGTTACAAGGGAAGAACAGCCTCCTGAGCAGAGGTGCTTTTGTGCTTGGTGAGCTTGTGTGGATGAGGTTGATCTGAATGGCTCAAGATCAGTTGCCTCCTACTGTGGTGGCTAGCCCTATTTATGGAGGCCTTGGTCCTCTTCCCAAATGCTGGCGGGAAGGGATGCCACAACGGCCAAATTTGAAGGGAGACAACTAGTACAAGTTATCCTGACTAAAGGTGGTCTTTGCCTGCCAAAGGCTCTGGTGGTGATGCCGTCTTGGGCTCCACGGTGACCTCCGTCCTGTCGTCCTGCTGGTCTTGGTCTCGTTGCACCGATATGGAAACCTTTGCCTGATGCCTCGGGACTCGTCGCCTGCGCTTGCCTCTTTAGCACCAAAGAGGAAACGACGACACCGCACGCACTGGCGCTGGCCTGTCCCCAGTCGTCATGGCTTGCATCACAGGAACCTCGTGAGTTGTCCCTTGCTTTGATCCCTCCGCCCCTCGCGAGCCAGCCTGGTGAGGCCACCCCCGAGGAGGTCTTGTGTCGCCCGCCTCGCGAGGCTTGGCCCCTCGCGAGGGTCTTGAGTGTTCGCTGATGAAGATTGGCCGTACGGGGCCGCCTCGCGAGCCACGCCGTGGGCCGCACGCAGGCAAGTCTGGGGACCCCCGTTCCCAGGACGCCGACAGCGCCACAGCGAGCAGACGACTTCTTCCATTCCAGCACTCGACTAGGGATTTCATTGAGTCGAATCACCAGAGACTCGAGGTCATTTGGGAACGTTTACCGTGGCCAGAGAGCCGTGTCGATCCGCGACACTGCAACCTTCAGTCGTGCACGATAGTCCATGGCGCTGGAAAGGCGAGACTCAAGTCGGAGCACGTTCATGGCAGCTTCATCCTTAATGGGAGAGTTGATGGGGTCCAAGCTCATTTCAATTTGCCTGGTCTCTTCCTCGAAGTTCTGGCAAGACTCTGCACACACAGATGAATGGTAAATCAACAGATGTAAGACGAGTCGATAGTAATAAACCAGTCGGAATGGGAAATACCTTCAAGCATAAGGAACAATTTCTTGGCGAGTCCTCCCAGATAAACCTCCTGCTCGTCCCTCCTCCGACTGAGATCACCAAGCTTGTGAGTCAAAGCTCCCTTGTCCTTCTTGAGCCAAGTCACCTCCTTGTTGGCCTCGTCAAGAGTAGTCTTCAGCTTGGCATTTTCTTCTTCTAACCTTCCGACTGAAGCTAGCTTCTCGTCAGCAAGTGCTGTTTTCTCTTCGGTCGTTTTTTGTGCAGCCGCAAGGTCAAGATCCTTCTTCTCCAAAGCCTGTCTCATTTTTTCTAAAAATAACATTCGGGTCAGAAAAAAGAGGGAAAAGATGGCAAGAGAATCACTCGACAAAGTTTTCCATACCAGCAGCATCATCATTTGCCTTCCGCAAGTTCTCCTTCGCCAACTCCAGATCAAGATTGAGCTGGATCTGCTTCTGCTCCAGGTCAGCAAACCGGGCACCAAGTTCGCAAGATCTCTGTAGTCAGAGGACAGTCAGTCGACAGAAACAAAAATTTGGATGCTTCCAAGCAATAAAGTTCAAGTTCTAAGAGTTCTAAGACTACTTCCGAATCAAACATTCAACAGTAGTCTCGGGGACTACACCAAGTGGTTTCACTGAGCGTGCCCCCACTGGTTTGACTTTCCAATCGACTTGGTCCATCCAGTCGATAGAAAAAAGGAGAGCAACTGTTATTCTCAGACCACAACCGACTGCCCACAGTTGACTGCGGTCTCAGGGACTACACCTAGTGGGTGCACTCAGCGTGCCCTCACTGGTCCGGATTTCACTCGACTAGACCTGTCTAGACCGAGTAGAACTGAAAAGACACATTTTTATCAAGACCCCCGCCGAATCACACATTCGACGGCGGCCTCGGGGACTACACCCAGTGGGTGCACTCCGCGTGCCCCCACTAGTTCAAAGATACATTCAACACTACCTAGTCGACTCAAGTGGAAGAACTACTCAGCAAAGATTAAAACACCCAGTGGGTGTTCAAATGCAAGGTGTAGACTGACAAATAGATGCATATTAAAGGTTTTCAGGTAGCATATCCTAACAGAACAAGCGTCAAGCTAGAAGATCAGTCGGAAATCAACTAACCTGGACATTGGCCTAGAGGGCTGAGCTGGCGTCATAGCCAGCCTTACTAGCCTCGCGCACCACTTTCATCTATTCCATCATAAGGCCTGCCAGGTGTATGGCTTCCTTGGCAGCGCTCACTTGGTCCTCTAGGACATGATGGGTGGTGAAAAGTGGAGAAGGTGGATCAACCGCAGCAGCTTGAGGATCTGAGGCATGGAGTTGCACAGACGAAACAGGGACTTGTGCCGTCGACGATGAAGGACGTTCACTCGACACTGGAACCGCAAAAGTAAAAGAAGCTCGGTTGAGGTCTCCGGACTGCTGGATCAGTGGGTCTAACGCTCACGTTGTCTGGGGCAT
Source organism: Triticum aestivum (assembly GCF_018294505.1). NCBI lineage: Eukaryota > Viridiplantae > Streptophyta > Magnoliopsida > Poales > Poaceae > Triticum > Triticum aestivum. The sequence goes on from NC_057811.1 coordinate 268,284,247, forward strand.
CTGGCTGGCTGGTACCCTCCTGCCTGAGGACCTGCCCCTCCTTCCAGTGGGCTTCGGTGGGACATCCGTGTCGTCATCTGGAAGTTCAATAACATTTAGCAAAGCTACAAAAGAATCGACTACAAAAGTTCAGTCGGCAGCAAAAATAATTGGCAGAATAAAGACAAAATAGCAGGAGCCACAACCGGTTTGGATGTGGCCGCGTCTTCCATCTCCACGTCATCACCATCCTTGTAAATGGAAGTCCCAATAGAAGCGGCACTGCAAATTTCAGGATTCACTCGGTCAAACAGGAGAGTAAATCGACCGAAGGTCAAACTATGCAAAAGCAAAGAGATAAAGCATGATGATTACCCAGACGCGATGGGGACAACCACTTTGATCTTAGGCAAGGCTTTCCGAGGCTTCGGGGGCACTACCTTGAGCTGCTTCGGAGCCTTTTCAATCGGAGTGGGAGAAGAAGTGCGAGTGCACTTTGAAGCATGCATGCTTGGTGCGACTGCCTTACCGCACCCGCCAGTTGGGTCGTGCGTCTGCTTGGAGCGACGTTTAGAACGAGGCGGCGATTCTACCTCCTCACCGCTGCTGGAGTCATCGTCATCGTCATCGCTTTCATCTTCAGATTGGTATTCAACACTCTCGCCTCCACTCGCCTCTCCTTCCGAGGCCTGCTCTCCATTCGGCATAGAGTACATCTCAGATTAGATCTGCAAGGAAAAGGAATACATAAGCATCAGTCAGGTCCAAGAATAATTACAAATCGAGACAGGAAGACACTCGGCATTAAAGGTCAGACCTTGTCTGCTCCATTGGCGGCGTCGATTGGTGGAACCCTTCTAGACCCTCTGGGGTTGTCTTTGTTGCCGGTGATGCCCTGCAGCCACTGCGCCACAGTCTCCTCGGTAACCTCCTCTGGGTGGATCCGAGTGGTGTCTTCGATACCCGATTACATCCACAGAGGATGATCGTGAGACTGAAGTGGCTGAATGCATCGACTGAGAAACACCTCAAGCAAGTCCATGCCAGTCACACCGTCACGGACTAGTTGGACTACCCGATCGACTAACATATTCAGCTCTACTTTCTCCTCTGGAGTGACTTTCAAAGGGGAGGGCGGTTGGACTTGGTCCATGGAGAAGGGAGGTAGTCCAGTCGACTGGCCAGGAGTCGGTTGGTCCTTACAGTAAAACCAGGTCGACTGCCACCCCCTAACTGAATCGACAAGTGTCATGGCTGGAAAAGTGCTCCTACCCCTCATCTGGATTCCCAGACAGCCACACATCTGGATCATGTGTGTCCTCTCATCACTCGAATTAGCCTTTTTTACGGATTGGGAGCGACAGGTAAAGATGTGTTTGAAGAGACCCCAATGCGGTCGACAGCCCAGAAAATTCTCACACATGGAAACATACGCAATGAGGTATGTGATGGTGTTGGGGGAAAAGTGGTGGAGTTGAGCTCCAAAGAAGTTCAGGAAACCCCGGAAAAAGGGATGAGGAGGCAGAGAATAACCGCGGTCAACATGAGTCGCAAGGAGGACACACTCACCCTCCTGTGGCTGTGGCTCGGTCTCGTTTCCTGGCAACCGCCAGGCCCCGTGGGTAATCAAGCCCCCCTAAACCAGATCCTCCATGTCCTCCTTCTGAATAGTAGATCGGATGCAGTTGCCCTGGATCCAGCCAGGCGGCAGGCCGAACCTCGATGACGATCCGCCCCGACTCGACTTCTTGCCCTTCGATGCGGCCGTCGCCTTCTTCGCGCGCTCCAGAGCTGCCGTCTTGTCTTTCCCCGTCGCAGCAAGTTGCGTGCGGACGAGGCGGCAACGTCGAGGGTGAGGGCAAGTGCGGTGGAGAAGCAGAGGAGGAAGAAGGGGAATGAGGCACACTGTGCAAACTACATCGGTACGAAGACCTTATATAAGCATACTTCCGAGTGGCTGACTGGTGGAGCCAAGCAATCCTATCAAATCCTGCAACAGTCACGCGCTCGGTACATGGTGAAAAAGGTGGCGCGAGAATCGAGGCGTCCATGCGTAATCCGCTCCGTTTACTGCGGTCCTCTCCGCCCCACGCGCTTCCCCAAATTTCAAATCCTGTGAGATCTGGGAACGGCAGTGCAGTCGATCGCGCCGAAGATTTTATACCATATCAGCACTCGAAGCTTATCGACAAAGTTCACACGACAAACCCGAAATGGATCAAGGTGATTGAAAATGAGGTCGAAGTTTCTGCATGGTTCACCAATCCAAGTAAAATGCTTCCGAAGCACGAAAATTGGGTCGGAGACATCTTCAACTCCATCTCCACTCGGACCCTGAACCATTCGGGGGCTAATGACGATGACATGTACCTAGGGTAGGGTAATATACCTGACCTAGACACCCTTCCCAATGACATTACCCTAAAGTCAAGGACATTCAAAGGACATTCCTCTGAGAAGGGCCTGAACTCGTAAATCTTGCGTGCACAACCTCACCGTAGCTAGGATCTTGCCTCCTCCTTCTTACCCCCCATTCAACTGTCAGACTTAGAACCATGACACCAGGGGCTCGAGGGGACGAGGCGCCTGATGAAGCTATGTACCTAGGGTAGGGTCATAGGCCTATCCAAGATATCCTCCCCAAGGACATCACCCTAAAACCAAAAGCATTCGAAGAAGAATCATCATCCACTCGACCATGAAGCGTTCCACTCAGAAGACTTGAAGTCACTCGACCATGGAGACTGTCACTCGACCGCCAGAAGATCTAAAGCCACTCCGTACTGCAACGGTCGGTCATTACGTAGCTTTAATGGTCATTATGTCACTTTATTACTAGCGTTACCAGTAATGCCCTGTCTTAACGTACCTTAAACCCTATGTAATTGAGGGGCGGAGGAGTATGGCGAACTCTATATAAGCCACCACCCTCCTCAGTGACAAGGGTTCGCACCCCCTATAAGACACACGCATATAATCCAGTCGACCGCCTCCGGGCACCGAGACGTAGGGCTGTTACTTCCTTCGAGAAGGGCGTGAACTCGTAAAACTCGTGTGTACAACTGCTCCATAGCTAGGATCTTGCCTCTACATATCTACCCCCATTCTACTGTCAGACATAGAACCACGACAGTTGGTGCCCACCGTGGGGCAGGTGTCTTAGCGACTTGTTGGAGAAGTTGCAAATTTTCCCATCCCCATCAGCATGGTTTCAGGCGGAGGATTGGCCGAAGGCCGCGAGATCCGTCTCGACGCGCTCGTGTTCGTCGCCGACGACTCCGCTTGGCCTCAGGAGGCTCCACTCGACGTCGAGACGCTCCCCGTCCGTGGGGCAACGCACTTTCGCGCGTGTGTCCGCGGCATCCTTCTGCGGCAGCCGTCGACCCTGTATCGGTCGGCTCCTGTGCCGTCTTCACTCCCTGCTACCCGCCGGCGCAAGCGTTCCGGTCGGTCGACGCTCCGCGGTGGGTGAGGCACGCGGTGGCTCGCCAGTCGGCCACCCCCCAAGTCACGGCAATCGAGCCCGATGAAACTCTCTACGGCCTATTCGACTGGCTCCGTCGAGACTGCATCCGAGTGCGACAGCAGTGACCCCGCGGCAGAAGTCCTGATGGTCAACGGACCGCGCAGTCCACCGGCTTCCCCCGGGACGACGGTGGTGATGGCGTCGGCGATCCGTCGCATGTCCATGAGGAGTACCGCCCCGAGCCCCTTTCTTCGTAGCAGAGAGAAGAGCTTCGTCGCCGTAACATGGATGCGCTTCACACTCCTATCATTGGAGAAACCCCTGAGGCCCGGGCCTTGGAGGAGGCGCGCCTGGCCAACTTGGCTGAGCGCACTCGACTGGAGAACCTCCAGCACGCACTCGATGAGCATGCTCGGCAGCGAGTTCCTGAGTCTAGTCGACGACAACTTTTTCCGCCTCCAACCCAGGTATATCGAACACCGATCCAGAATCTCACAGCTGCTGCCCGAATAGCAGAGTCGATTCAGCCTTCCCAGTCGGAGGCTGGTAGAGGTTTGATGCAGATCTGGGCTTTGCTTCGGGCGGCGGGGGAGCAGAACACAGCAGTGTCACAGTCTCGGAATAGGATTCATAGTAGATCTGTAATGGCAGACATGGTTCAGTCGGCTCACAGCCCAAGATCGCCTCCAAGGCGTGAGGGATGTGGAGATCAATAGGGTCAGTACAGAAACCGTGAGCAGTATGATCGTCGTCGAGTACCCACGCCTCCCCCAAGGAGTGGGTCATATGCGCCTCGGCAACACGATGACAGACGCCCTCACAGTGGTGGGCGAAGGATTCCAGTCGACCCCCGGGAGCCGGGCTTTGACGCGAGATCCATTCTCGTTCAAGGTATGGTTGACAGGAACAGGGCACACAGAGATGGCCACAATAGAGATTATCCGACCAGCAGGAGAGTGCATGTTTCAGGTCCCGAGTGTTTCAGCAGAGCCATCAGAGCAGCAGTGATTCCTCCCAACTTCAAGTTGGCGACTGGAGTCAGCAAGTTCACTGGTGAGTCCAAGCCTGACACTTGGCTTGAGGACTACCGAGTGGTTGTGCAGATTGGTGGTCGCAATGATGAAGTGGCCATGAAGCACCTTCCTCTGATGTTCGAGGGCTCGGCGAGAGCATGGTTGAATCAGTTAGCGCCCGGCAGCATTTATAGTAGGGAAGAGCTTGCTCGAGTGTTTGTTAGAACATTTGAAGGTACATGCAAACGGCCGGCAGGGCTAACAGAGCTGCAGTCTTGTGTGCAAAAGCCTAATGAAACTTTGAGGGATTATATCCAGAGATGGATCACGTTGCACCACACGGTGGAGAATGTGTCAGATCACCAAGTAGTTTGTGCCTTCAAGGAAGGTGTCAAATATCGAGAATTGAATCTGAAGTTCGGTCGGACCGGAGATATGTCTCTGAGTCGAATGATGGAAATTTCCACCAAGTATGCTAATGGTGAAGAGGAGGATCGGCTCCGGAGTGGCAAGCACAAAATAGTCGCCCACGAAACCGGAGGAGGGAACTCCAGTCGGAAGCATAAGCGCAAAGCCGAGCCAACTGCTCCTAGAGAAGCCTTAGCCATGACTCAAGGAAAGTTCAAGGGGAAGCCCAAAGGGCCATGGAACCCTAAGAAAGTAAAAGATCAAGATGGAAATGATGTGTTGGATTTACCATGCCACATTCACAGAAAAAAGATGAAGAGGGTAATCTCATTTACCCGAAACATACCACTCGACAGTGTCGGCTCCTAATCCAGCAATTCCTAGAGAAATAGCCCAAGGAGAAGGAAAAAGAGTCGGACAAAGTTGAGGATAAAGAGGAAGATGATGATGGTTACCCCCACGGCAATTCCACTCTGATGATTTTTGCTGATGTTGAGAGCAAAAGTCGACTGAAATTCATCAACAGAGAAGTAAACATGGTCGCTCCGGCGACACCCAATTATTTGAAGTGGTCTCAGACTGCCATTACCTTCGACCAGTCTGATCACCCAACGCACATAGCCACCCCTGGGAGGCAACCATTCGTGGTCGACCCAGTCGTCGAAGGCACTCGATTGACTAAGGTTCTGATGGATGGTGGCAGTGGCCTGAATATACTGTATGCAGAGACCTTGAAGGGAATGGGCATTCCGATGTCCAGACTCAGTGAAAGCAATATGAGTTTCCATGGAGTTATTCCTGGCAAGAAGGCTGAGTCACTCGGCCAGATCGCCCTCGATGTGGTTTTCGGTTATTCCAAGAATTACCGCTAAGAAAAGTTGACGTTTGAAGTCGTAGATTTCCAGAGTGCTTATCACGCTATTCTGGGCACGCCGGCTTATGCACGTTTTATGGCTCGACCATGTTACGTGTACCTCAAATTGAAGATGCCTAGTCCTAAATGAGTGATCACTATCACTGGCAATCAGAAGAAGGCAGAAGCGTGCTTCCAGAAGGGCTCAAAGATCGCCGATGCACAAATAGAAGTAGTGGAATTGTAGGAGTATCAAAAAAATGCAGATCCGAGTGATTTGTTGCGAGCTAAGAAACCTGCCACAGATTCTGCATTTCCGTCGTCTGGTGAAATGAAGCCGATTCATATTCACCCGACCGATCCAAATGCTGCTTCGACTCACATTTCGACAACACTCGACTCCAAATAGGAAGAAGCGCTCATCCAATTCCTCCGTGAGAACTGGGACATCTTTGCATGGAAACCTTCTGACATGCCGGGTGTTCCCAGGGGGCTGGCTGAGCACCGTTTGTGAGTCGACCCAAAGGTGAAACCAGTCAAAGAACATCTTCAACGGTCCGCCGTACAGAAAAGAAAAGAAATTGGTGAAGAAGTGGCTCGGCTCCTAGCAGCTGAGTTTATCCGAGAGATTTACCACTCCGAGTGGCTAGCCAATGTTGTCATGGTCCCCAAGAAGGATGACTCGCTTCGCATGTGCATTGACTTCAAGCATATCAATCGGGCCTGCCCGAAAGATCACTTTCCTCTCCCTCGCATCCACCAAATAGTCGACTCGACTGTGGGGTGTGAGCGCTTGTCCTTTTTGGATGCTTATTTCGGGTATCATCAGATCCGACTGTATGGACCTGATGAGATAAAAACAACTTTAATCACTCCATTTGGGTGCTTCTGTTATGTCACCATGCCATTCGGCTTGAAGAACGCTGGAGCCACATTCATGAGGATGATTCAGAAGTGTTTGCTCACTCAAATCAGTCGGAATGTGGAAGCATACATGGATGACATTGTGGTCAAGTCATGTCAAGGTTCCGACCTGTTGGCTGACCTTGCTGAAACTTTTGCCAACCTCAGAAGGTATGATGTCAAGCTTAATCCATCAAAGTGCACATTCGGAGTTCCGGGCGGAAAATTACTCGGTTTCCTCGTTTCCGAACAAGGGATCGACGCTAATCCAGAGAAGGTTGGTGCCATACTCCGGATGAAACGCCCTATGTGTGTACACGATGTCCAGAAGCTTACTGGTTGTTTGGCCGCCTTAAGTCGGTTCATTTCTCACCTCGGTGAAAAGGCATTGCCTCTTTACCGGCTGATGAAAAAGTCTGATAAATTCGAGTGGACTCCTGAAGCTGATGCAGTGATTGTAGAGCTCAAAGCCCTGCTTTCCACCCAGCCGGTGCCTGCTGCCCCAATCAGCAAAGAGCCTTTATTGCTTTACATTGCAGCCACTGGACAAGTTGTCAGTATAGTACTTACGGTCGAGCAGGAAGAAGAAGGAAAAGCCTATAAGGTTCAGCGCCCAGTATACTATGTTTCCGAAGTTCTGACTCCGTCAAAGCAAAGATATCCACATTATCATAAACTTGTTTATGGGATTTATATGACCACGAAGAAGGTTGCTCACTACTTCTCTGACCATTCCATTATAGTCATCAGCGATGCTCCATTATCAGAGATTCTGAACAATAGATATGCAACTGGTCGAGTGGCAAAGTGGGCGATTGAACTCCTTCCCCTGGATATCAAGTTTGAGGCAAAGAAAGCTATCAAGTCCCAAGCAATAGCAGATTTCCTCGCTGAGTGGATCGAACAGCAACTGCCAACTCAAGTTCACTCGGAGCACTGGACCATGTTCTTTGATGGCTCCAAGATGCTGAATGGTTCCGGTGCTAGGGTGGTACTGGTATCCCCCCGGGGAGACAAGCTCAGATATGTTCTCGAGATTCACTTTAATTCCTCTAATAACGAAACGGAATATGAAGCACTCTTATATGGGTTACGTATGGCCATTTCACTCGGCGTCCGTCGCCTCATGGTCTACGGCGACTCAGATTTGGTAGTCAATCAAGTGATGAAGGAGTGGGACTTCAAAAGCCCAGCTATGACTGGTTATTGTAATGTGGTGAGGAAGTTGGAAAAGAAGTTTGAGGGGTTAGAGCTCCATCATATACCCCGACTGAAAAATCAAGCAACCGATGATTTGGCGAAGATAGGTTCCAAGAGGGAAGCCATTCCCAGCAATGTGTTTTTGGAACACATTCATACACCTTCAGTTCAAGAAGATTCTTTCACAGAAGAGCCCTCGCAGCCTAAGAGTGCCACAGATCCGACTGAAGTCGAAGTCCCAGCCGTGGTCGACCTGATCATGGAGGTTTTGGTCATCACCCCTGACTGGACAGTGCCATACATTGCGTATATCCTTAGGAAGGAACTCCTAGAGGATGAAGAGGAGGCCTGACAGATCGTCCGTCAATCGAAAGCCTTTACTGTGATAAGAGGACAGCTGTTCAGAGAAAGTGTAACTGGAGTCAGCCAGAAATGCATAACACCAGAAGAAGGTCGAGTGATCCTCAACGACATCCACTCGGGGACCTGTGGCCACCATGCATCCTCTCGGACCATTGTCGCCAAAGCATACCGAGCTGGATTTTATTGGCCACGAGCAAATGAAATGATGAAAGATGTAGTCGACAAATGTGATGGCTGCCAGTTTTACTCCAATATGTCCCACAAGCCTGCGTCAGCCCTGAAGACCATTCCACTTGTCTGGCCCTTTGCTGTTTGGGGATTGGATATGGTTGGACCCCTGAGGACTGGTAGGAGCGGCTTCACTCATGTGCTTGTAGCAGTCGACAAGTTTACCAAATGGATTGAAGCCAAGCCTATCAAGAATCTTGAAGCCAGTACTGCCGTCAACTTCATCAGAGAATTGACATTCAGATATGGAGTTCCGCACGGCATCATCACTGACAACGGGTCGAACTTTGATTCTGATGAGTTCAGGGCCTTCGGTGCTTCCCAAGGCACACGAGTCGACTATGCTTCAGTCGCCCACCCCCAGTCGAATGGACAAGCAGAAAGAGCAAATGGCTTGATTCTCAAAGGACTGAAACCCCGACTGATGCGTGATCTCAAGCACGCAGCAGGAGCCTGGGTCGATGAACTTCCATCAGTTCTTTGGGGATTGAGGACAACTCCCAATCGGTCGACTGGCCGAACTCCATTCTTCTTGGTCTATGGAGCTGAAGCTGTTCTACCGAGTGACTTGCTTCACAATGCCCCCCGAGTCGAGCTTTTCTCTGAAGATGAAGCAGAACAGGCCCGGCAGGACGCAGTCGATCTCCTAGAAGAGGAAAGAGAGATGGCCTTAATCCGGTCAACCATTTATCAACAAGACTTGCGTCGATTCCACGCCAGAAACATGAGAGGTCGATCCTTTCAAGAGGGAGATTTGGTTCTTCGAGTGGATCAGCAGAAACCACACAAGCTCGCCCCTGCTTGGGAAGGTCCCTTCATTGCCACCAGAGTTCTCCACAATGGGGCATACCATCTTTACAATGTCGAGCATCAGAAAGGCGAGCCACGGGCTTGGAATGTGGAGCTGCTCCGCCCCTTTTATACCTAAGTACTCATTCTGATGAGATGTAATAAGAAATACCTTTATAGTGTGTTTATCAAAGACAAGAGCTTTACAATCTTCTTAAATGATTGTTGTTGCTTTTGTTTGCGTCTCAAATCCCCCAGTGGATGACTTAGCCGCGAATCCGTTTCGCCTAAGTTTGAAAAAACCTGCCAAGTGATAAGCAAGCCTCTCAGTCGAGGGCTTAGTCGCGAATCCGTTTCGCCTAAGTTTGAAAAATCCTACCGAGTGGTGAGCAAGCCTCTCACTCGGGGGCTTAGCTGTAGTCCAGTACTCGCCTAAGTTTGAGAAAATCCTACCGAGTGGTGAGCAAGCCTCTCACTCGGGGGCTCAGCTGCAGTCCAGTACTCGCCTAAGTTTGAAAAAATCCTACCGAGTGGTGAGCAAGCCTCTCACTCGGGGGCTTAGGTGCAGTCCAGTACTCGCCTAAGTTTGAAAACTCCTACCGAGTGGTGAGCAAGCCTCTCACTCGGGGGCTTAGCTGCAGTCCAGCACTCGCCTAAGTTTGAAAAATCCTAGCGAGTGGTGAGCAAGCCTCTCACTCGGGGGCTTAGCTGCAGTCCAGTACTCGCCTAAGTTTGAAAAATCCTACCGAGTGGTGAGCAACCCTCCCACTCGGGGGCTTAGCTGCAGTCCAGTACTCGCCTAAGTTTGAAGTTCCATCCCTATTTGCGAGGACGACGAGGTGCAGGTCGACTGCAACCTTCTCTTTCGGAGCTGCGCCACAAGTACAACGTGTGCTCCATCCCTATCCCCAAGGACGACGAGGTGCAGGTTGACTGCAACCTTCTCCTTCGGAGCTGCGCCACAAGTACAACGTGTGCTCCATCCCTATCTGTGAGGACGACGAGGTGCAAGTCGACTGCAACCTTCTCCTTCGGAGCTGCACCACAAGTACAACGTGCGCTCCATCCCTATCCGCAAGGACGACGAGGTGCAGGTCGACTGCAACCTTCTCCTTCGGAGCTGCGCCACAAGTAAAACATGCGCTCCATCCTTATCCGCAAGGACAACGAGGTGCAGGTAGACTGGAGTATCCACCTCAGAGCTGCATCTCAAGCACAAGGGTTATTCTGTGTGGGGAAAAAATTCCACTCGAAGGCAAATGCAAGCATATTCAGAGATAAATCAAGTTCAGATAAATCGCAAAGTTCAAGACCACGGATAAAAGTACTCGGGCATTCAACCCGAAGGAGTTTAATGATTACAAAATCACTCGGCATTCCGAGGCAAATTAAACGCAGGGCATAAGAAGTTTGTTCACTCCGCAGGAGGAGGACTAGCAGGCTCGACGAATTCGTCCAGGTCGATTCCGTCAGCAATCCGAGTGGCGGCAGCAATGAAGGTCTCCATGAAGGATAGGAAGTCGTGCCTCTTGGTGTTAGCAACCTTGATCGCTGCCAGCTTCTCTTCCCGCGCTTCCCCGCAGTGGACGCATAGAGCCACATCAGCGCTGCACCGGGCAGAGGACTTCTTCCATTCTTGAATTCGACTGGGAACTTCATTGAGCCGAGCCATTAGAGACTCGAGGTCATTCTGGAGCGTTGCCATGGGCCAGAGAGTTGTGTCAATCCGCGACATTGCAACTTTCAATCGGGCGAGATAATCAACAACACCAGCGATGCGAGATTCCAGTCGGAGCACGTTCATGGCAGCTTCATCCTTCACTGGAGAGTTGATGGGGTCCAAGCTTGGTTCAATTCGCCCGGTCTCTTCCTCGAAGTCCTGGCAAAACTCTGCATGCACAGTTCAATGGTGAGTCAATGGTTATATATCGAGTCGACAGGAACAAACCAGTCGGATCAAAGAAAATACCTTCAAGCATGATGAACAACTTCTTATCAAGGCTTCCCAGATAACTCTCCAGATCGTTCCTCCTGCGAGCAATGCTTTCCATCTTCTCGTTCAGATTGTCCTTGTCCTTCTTCAGGCGAGTTGCTTGCTTATTGGCTTCGTCCAGAGCAGCTTTTAGCTTGGCGTTTTCTTCCTCCATTTGCCGACTAAAGCCAACTTCTGTTCAGCTAGAGCGGTTTTCTCATCAGCTTTTTTCCACGCGGCCGCCAGATCTTGATCCTTTTTCGCCATAGCTTGGTTCAGTTTCTCTGGGAGAAATAATGCTTGGTTCAGAAAATGTAGAATGAAATCCGGTTCAGGGATAAATCAGTCGACAAGTCTTTCTTACCAGCGGCGTCCTCCTTGGCTTTCTGCAGATCTATCTTGGCCAACTCTAGATCGAGGTTGAGTTGAATCTGCTGCTTCTCCAGGTCAGCAAAATGAGCGCCAAGATCACAAGATTTCTGCAACCAAAGTACAAGTCAGCCCACTCAGAGAGAAAAAAGGTTAAACTCAATAAATTCTAAGACTACTGCCGAATCAAACATCCAACAGTAGTCTCGGGGACTACACCCAGTGGGTGCACTTGGCGTGCCCCCACTGGTCCAATTTTCACTCGACACGATCTGTCTAAGTTGAGTGTAAAAAAAAGAGGAAGATTGCTCTCAGACCATAGTCGACTGCCCGTAGTTGACCATGGTCTCGGGGACTACACCCAGTGGGTGCACTCAGCGTGCCCCCACTGGTTCAGGTTCCACTCGTCATGGTCCGTCCAGGCCGAGTGAAGAAATTCCGATGCTCAGACCACAGTCGACTGCCCGCAGTCAATTATGGTCTCGGGGACTACACCCAGTGGGTGCACTCAGCGTGCCCCCACTGGTCAAAAGATTCAATCGACAACAACATTATCAGCTCAAAGTGCGATTCTGTTCAGTGACAAATCAAAACACCCAGTGGGTGTATAGATGCAAGGCGCAGACAGATGAAAAGATTCTTGGAAAGAAAGTTTTCAGGTACCATATCCTAACAGAACAAGCCAGAAGAGTCAGTCGACGATCTGCTAACCTGGACATTGCTCTGGAGAGCGGAGCTGGCATCATAAGCAGCATGGCTGGCTTCCTACACGATCTTCATCTTCTCCATCATAATGCCCGCCTGGCGTATAGCCTCTTTTGCAGCACCCACCTGGTCCTCTGGGACGTGATGCGCAGCAAAAACGGATGGTGGGTCGGCGAGAGTCTGTGCGGCCGACGCTGAAGGCTGAGCACTCGACAGTGCTATGGTGAAAGAGACAGAAGTCCGATTGGCATCGCCGGCGTCCTGAAGTACCGGTTCCGCCACCGGCGTCGACTGAGGCGTCTTGCCAGCGGATGTTTTCCTGTTTCTCCTCACCAAGGGCCTCTATGGCTCGTCCTCATCGTCGTCGGGAAGGTCAATGACGTTGAGAGGAGCTGTAAAAAGATCAGTCGCCAAAAGATCATCTTTGATTGGTTATATTGCAGTTCAAACGACAAAGCAAAGACAAGATCGCAAAGATTATACCTGGGTGGGAGGTGACCGCATCTTCCATGTTCTCATCCTCGTTTTTGTAAGCAGAAGTCCCAGAGGTAGCGGCACTGCTAGTTTCAAGATTCGATTGGTCAAACCAAGGAAATACAAACAACACATAATTTCAAGTAAAACTGAAGACAAGACACTTACGCAGAGGCCACAGGGATGTCGATTTTGATTCTGGGCAGCGCCTTTCGGGTCTTCTGCGGTACGACCTTGGATTGCTTCGGAGCCTTTTCAGTCGGCGCCGGAGAAGATGTCCGAGGACGCTTTGACGACTGCCCAGTCGGAACAGCTACCTTGTCGCGGGCACTTGCGGGATCGTGAGTGAGCCTGGATCGCCTCTCCCTGCGAGGAGGTGAGTCGACCTCCTCTTCATCACTCGGATCGTCGCTCTCCTCGTCCCCCTCACCGTCAGAATGCCACTCGCCGCGTTCGCCTCCGCTCGCCTCTCCCTCTAGGTCCTGTTCCTGCTCCCCGTTGGGCATCGAGTACATCTCAGTCAGGGCCTAGAAGACAACAAGCAAGACAAAGTCAGTCGGTTGACTATAAACAGTTGCATCATATATCAAGATAGCACTCGGCAATTCAGAGTTGGACCTTGTCTGCTTCATAAGATTGGTCGAGTGGAGGAATTCTTCTGGCTCCCCCAGGGTTATCTTCGATGCCAGTAATACTCCTCAACCACCCCTCCAACGTACCTTCGTCGACTTCTTCTGGATGGATCCAAGTGGTGTCATCAGTGCCCGAATACATCCACATCGGATGGTCACGAGCTTGAAGCGGTTGAATGCGTCGCCTGAGGAAGACCTCCAGCAGATCCATACAGGTTACCCCATCACGGACAAGTTGAACTACTCGATCGACCAGCACCTTCACTTGTGCCTTCTCCTCCGGTATCACCTTCAAGGCAGAAGGCTTCCCCACTCGGGCCATAGAAAAAGGGGGAAGTCCAGACGACTGACCTGGAGTCGGCTGGTCTTTGCAGTAGAACCAGGTCGACTGCCACCCTCGAACCGACTCGGGAAGGATCATGGCTGGGAAGGAACTTTTGCCCCTCATCTGAATCCCAAGACCCCCACACATCTGGATCACTTTTGTCTGCTCGTCACTCGGATTGGCCTTTTCGACCGACTGGGAGCGACACGTGAAAATGTGCTTGAAGAGGCCCCAGTGGGGTCGGCAACCCAAGAAATTCTCGCACAGAGACACAAAAGCAGCAAGATACACGATGGTGTTTGGGGTAAAATGGTGGAGTTGCTCCCCAAAGAAGTTCAAGAAACCTCGAAAGAAAGGGTGGGGAGGCAAGGAGAGCCCGCGGTCGATGTGAGTGGCGAGGAGAACGCACTCACCCTCCCGTGGCTACGGCTCGGTCTCGTTCCCCGGGAGTCACACTGATTCGTGGGAGATCAGTCCCCCCTTGACCAAGTCGTCTATGTCGTCCTGACGGGTCGCCGAGCGAATCCAGTCGCCCTGGATCCATCCCGGCGGCAGGCCGGACCTTGAGGAAGATCCGCCCCGGCTGGACTTCTTCCCCTTCGCCTTCGCCGTCGCCTTCTTTCCACACTCCAATGCCACTGTCTTCTCTTTCCCCATCGCGGCGAACAGAGCTCGAGAGGGGCGGCGGCGCTGGTGCAGGAGCAGATGCAGTGGAGAAAACTGAGAGGAAAAGAGAAGAATGAAGACGCACTGTTCAAAAAACCCTTATCCAGCGCCTTATATGGAGTCGCTTCTGAGTGACTGACCTGTAGGCCCGGGCAATCTTATCAAATCCTGCAACAGTCGCGCGCGCGATATGTGGCGAAAAAGGTGGCGCAGAAATCGAGGCGTCCCTGCCTTATCCGGCCCGATTACTGCGGCCTCCTCTGCCCCGCGCGCTTCCCAAAATTCGAATCGCGCGAGATCCGCGGACAACAGAACAACTTGTCAGACAGAAGATCTTCTCTGTATCAGCACTCAAAGTTCTCTTAGCTGAAAGTTCACTCGATGAAAACCAAGAATGGACTACGGCGACTAAAAAAGAAGTTAGCCCCACCATGATTGATTCGTCGGTCCGTACAAAACGCACCTGAAGCGCGAAAAGTGGGTCGGCAGTGTTTTCAACTCCTTACCCACTCAAACCTGATCCATTCGGGGGCTAATTATGAAGCTATGTACCTAGGGTGGGGTCATAGGCATGTCCAAGATACCCTCCCCAAGGACATCACCCTAAAACCAGAAGCATTCGAAGAAGAATCATCATCCACTCGACCATGAAGCGTTCCACTTCTTGAAGTCACTCGACCATGGAGACTGTCTCTCGACCGCCAGAAGATCTAAAGCCACTCCGTACTGCAACGGTCGGACATTACGTCTAGCTTTAATGGTCATTATGTCTCTTTATTACTAGCGTTACCAGTAACGCCCCCTCTTGATGTACCTTAAATCCCTTGTAACGTGGGCTGGCAGAGGAGTCTGGCGAACTCTATATAAGCCACCCCCTCCTCAGTGACAAGGGTTCGCACCCCCTGTAAGACACACGCATATAAACCAGTCGACCGCCTCTGGGCACCAAGACGTAGGGCTGCTACTTCCTCCGAGAAGGGCCTGAACTCATAAAACTCGTGCATACAACTGCTCCATAGCTAGGATCTTGCCTCTACATATCTACCCCCATTCTACTGTCAGACTTAGAACCACGACAGCGCCAACATCACCGGAGGGCTGGTAAGGTATCTCTTGAGGTCTTGAAACGCCAGGTCGGCCTCCGGGGTCCACTCGAATGGGCCCTTCTTCTTCATCAGCTTGAAGAATGGCAGTGCATGCTCCCCCAGCTTGGAGATGAAGCGCCCTAGCGAGGTCACGCAGCCTGCAAGCTTCTACATTTCCTTGAGAGTTTGTGGTGGGCTCATGTCTTCTATCGCCTTGACCTTCTCCGGGTTAGCCTCGATCCCCCTGTGGGACACGAGGAAGCCTAGTAGCTTGCCGGAGGGAACACCAATCACACACTTCTCTGGGTTAAGCCACACGTCCACCTAACGCAGGCTTGCGAAGGTCTCCTCAAGGTCCTGAATCAGAGTTCTCGCCTTCCGGGATTTTACTACGATGTCATCGACATAGGCTTCAGCGTTTCTCCTGAGCTTCTGACCCAGGGCGATGTGCATCAGCCGTTGGAAGGTTGCCTCTGCATTGCGCAGGCCGAACGACATGCAAGTGTAGCAGTACACCCCGCACGGGGTCAGGAAAGCCATCTTCTCCACATATTCCACCTCCATCTTGATTTGGTGGTAGCCCGAGAACGCATCCAGGAAACATAGCAGGTCGCACTTGGCGGTGGAGTCGACAATCTGGTCGATGCGCGGACGCGGGAACGGGTCTTGGGGACAGGCCTTGTTGAGGTTGGTGAAGTCGACACACATGCGCTCCTTCCCGCCTTTCTTTGGCACGACGACGGGGTTCGCCAGCCACTCTGGGTACCGGACCTCGCGAATGACACCTGCTGCCTCCATCTTGCGGGTTTCCTAGACGATGAAGGACTGCTTCTCCATGGACTGTCGCCGCGCCTTCTGCTTCAGAGGGCGCACATTGGGGCACACCCTTAAGTGATGCTTGATTACCCCCCTCGGGACTCCTACCAGCTGCTTGGGTTCCCAGGCGAATACCTCCTTGTTCGCGCACAAGAACTTCACCAATGCCTCCTCTTGATCTGGGTCGAGGTTGGCGCCTATGGTGAAGGTGGCTCCTAAGGGTCCACCTTCCTCGACCGGCACTTGCTTCGTTTCGTCCCGATCTTGAGTGAACAACTTCTTCTTCTTCGCTGGCACGACCTCCTTAGCTCCGGGGGTGGCGTTGTCGGCCGGGCGTGCTGCCGCCGCGGCCTTGAAGGCAAGCTTGAGCACCGTCAGAGCCTCCTTAGTGTCCCCCACCACGGTTAGGACGATGTTGCTCCCAGGCATCTTCATAAGGTTGTAGGCTAGATGGGTTGCCGCCATAAACTAAGCCAGGGCCGGGTACCCGAGGCCAATGTGGGAGATGTCGAAGTCGATCAGCTCGGTGCGGTAGTTGTCGTGTGTGCCGAAGGTCACAGGAAGGCGGATCTGCCCTAGGGGGCTGGTGGAGCCGCTGCCGACTCCGGAGAAGGGCCTGGTGGGGCGGAGCCGTTCATGCGGCACATGGAGCAAGCCGAAGGCTTCCATGGAGAGCACATTAAGGCCGGCCCCGCCGTCGATGAGGGTCTTGGTGACGGCTACGTTGCAGAGATGGTGCGCGTCCAAAGCATTGGGAGCACGCACGAGCTAGCAGTGGTGATGGGGTGATCCCCCGAGTCAAAGGTGAGGTCGGCCTTGGGCACCGCCCATCCTGGAGGAGCTCCTTGCCACACAGAGGCAGCGCCGATCTGGCGGAAGAACTGCTTGGTGTGACGGTCCGAGGGTGGTGCTTGCGAGCCGCCTAGGAGGGCTGCGACAGCGACAGGTGCCGGTGCCGCAAAGCGCGCGACGAGAAGACCGCACAGATCCTCCCAAGAGGCCACAAAGGATCCTGGGAGGGTGAGCAGCCAGGCACGCGGTGCACCAGCGAGGGCCCTGGGAAACCAGTTGGCCATGACCTTGTCGTTGCCTCCAGCTTCCAGGAAGGCCGACGAATCTGCCGCGCCATCGTAGCACGACGGCACCTCCGGCTTGAACTTGGGCGGCCACTGCACCCGCCGCAAGGCGGGGGTAAATGCTTTGAGCCCCCTGGCGCCGTCATGGGCGTCCATTGACCCAGTTGGAGGAGCAACGCCGACCACGGGGACAGGACGGGGAGGCGGTGCCGGCGGAGAGGCGAACTTCGGCGCACCCCCTACCTAGCACGCCAAATGTCAAATCATGGGTTCCGACAAAACCCTTGAGGTTCGAACTCTGGGGTGTGCACGAAGATCTCTCTCCCCCTAGGTCACGCTCTCACCACGATCTCAAAGCCTAGCTCACCGAACCTGAGGAACAAGGGACACAAGAGTTTATACTGGTTCGGGCCACTGATGTAGTGTAATACCCTACTCCAGTGTGGTGTGGTGGATTGCCTTGTAAGCTGGGATGAACAAGTACAAGGGAAGAATTAACTCATGAGGAGTGGTTCTTGAGCTCGGTGAGCTTGTGTGTGTGTGGATGGAATGGATCTGATCCAAGATCAGTTGCCTTCTACGGTGGTGGCTAGTCCTATTTATAGAGGCCCGGGTCCTCTTCCCAAATATTAGGCGGGAAGGGATCCCACAATGGCCAATTCGAAGGGGGACAACTAGTACAAGCTATCCTGACAAAAGGTGGTCTTCGTCTGCCAAAGGCTCTGGTGGTGACGTCGTCGTGGGCTCCGCAATGACCTCCATCCTGCCGTCCTGCTGGTCTTGGTCTCGTTGCACCGATATGGAAACCATTGCCCGACGCCTCAGGACTCCTCGCCTACGCCTGCTCCTTTACCACCGAAGAGGAAACCAGTACTCTACGCCCGCTGGGGCCCGCCTGGCCTTGGTCGTCATGGCTCACATCATGGGAACCTCATGAGGTGCACCTCGCCTTGATCTCTCCGCTCCTCCCGAGCCAGCCTAGTGAGGCTGCCCCTGAGGAGGTCTTGTGTCGCCCACCTCGCGAGGTTTCACTACAAAAAAAGACACATCCGTGACATTTTGGGCCGAACGATTTTTTTCTGTCATACTTATGACACTTCTATGATGATAATTGTGACAAAACCCGGTATCGTCATAGATGTGGTGGGATCCTACTTGTATGAAAAGAAATCATGACAAAAAATGGGCTTTTTGCCTTGGGCGGGCCGGAGACGCAGTTGCATGACATTCTTTGGTACGTCCATGACGGAAAAGCCATGGTAGAAGCGAGGGCGAGGAAAATATCGGGGAGTTCACAGTTACGGTGGGTGGTCGGGGGCCGAGTGATACGTCACCAATGTATCTATAATTTTTGATTGCTCCATTCTATATTATCTACTTTTTTGGACATTATTGGGCTTTATTATTCACTTTTATATTATTTTTGGGACTAACTTATTAACTAGAGGCCCGGCCCAGAATTGCTGTTTTTTTGCCTATTTCAGAGTTTCGCAGAAAAGGAATATCAAACGGAGTCCAAACGGAATGAAACCTTTGGGAACGTGATTTTTGGGAAGAATATGATCCAGGAGACTTGGACCCTACGTCAAGAAACAAGAGAGGAGGCCACGAGGTAGGGGGGCGCGCCCACCCCCCCAGGCGCGTCCTCCACCCTCGTGGGCCCCCTATTGCTCCACCGACATACTCCTTCCTCCTATATATACCTACGTACCTCCAAACGATCAGATACGGAGCCAAAAACCTAATTCCACCGCCGCAACCTTCTGTACCCATGAGATCCCATCTTGGGGCCTGTTCCGGAGCTCCGCCGGAGGGGGCATCCATCACGGAGGGCTTCTACATCATCACCATAGCCTCTCCGATGAAGTGTGAGTAGTTTACCATACCAGTGAAGAAAACTACTACTTCCGATGAACTAATGATCCACACGTCCTGGTCGCACTTCATGTCCTTCACGTGTAGTACACTACCCTCCCATAAGTGAACAACCACACATGCGCCAAATTACTGGAAACGTGTGAGAGTGTGTACAAATAAAGAATTTTAATTTCAATTATCGGAAAGGTTTGAGAGTACGTACAGTTTGCCCTCTCTCAATAATTTTGGTTTGTTGTGTTCGGCATAAACTTGGTCAAACTTTACAAAGTTTGACTTCAGTCAAATCTAACATGCAGAGTAAATAAAAATGGAGGGCTACTACGTCCATGAGGGTTTTTAGTCCACACCATTTTTTTAATCAAAGTTAATAACTGGACAAATAAAATTACAGGGGAGCTGAAGACAGAGTTGTGAGAAGGCTTTGAAATCAATACAAAACTTATGCTCGTAGTACCAACGTCGATCCTTCTTCGAGGAAACATTTGGTTCATAGCCAATTGTGTGATAAAATTGCACCAACGTGAATGACGACTGCGTCTCAACGCAACCTAGGTGAACTTATGAAGGATATCATCTTTGTGCGTAACAAGCAAAGAGCACTGATGGAAGACAACTTGTTTTTCATGGAAAATCGATCAGCTTCACCAGCCGATGCAACAATGAGGCACAACCATGAGCATCGATAGGTCATCGTAGTGATGCATCATCCATTTGGCATCAAGTTTGGGTGAGGAACCTATGAAGTTCGACAAATCCTCACTGTGGTCTGTTTCTTCTCATTAATCAAGCTCGAGGAAGGAAGGAAGAACCACGTGGCAGAGGACAGTGAGGCGGAACAACACTGGCCATCCAATTTTGTGCAGTTCCACTAAAATTGAGGAAGACATGCCCGGGTATGGTGATACGCATCGCTGTTTGCAAAAATATAAAAAAGAGATATAGTGTTGTTACTTTGTTTTGGCAGCGGTACAAGATTAGCAACGACATCTCAATTGCCAATAAGAATTAATGAAAAGTACACCAACAAACAGAAGCATCATGATTATCTTGATGGGAACTAAACCAGGATACCCGAGAAAAAAAGCATTTCTTCATTTAACCAGTGATAGTATTAGATTAGCAGCAGCAATAGGAGCATATGGACAATGACCGCACAACCACCATGTACTTTTTATCGAAACAACATGTATACCTCCATCGAGTCATAAATCAGGACAACTTTTCGAGTGGCATTTCCTCTATAATAGTAAGTGATGTTGGACCAGCCGACGAACCTTAGCTACTATACATGGGGAGTTGGGGAGTAGTCGCATAGAAGAAAACCCGCATGCAGCGACCTGGGGAGCTGGACAAGTACAAGAAGTTATACCTCAGGTGGGCGAGATGTCGCTTAGGCGGGCGGGCGGGATCTGCCCACATGACGGCAGCGAACAAGGGCGTGGAGGACCTTCGTCCGGGCTAGCGCCGGCTCCGAGAGAATCGTGCGCATCGGCTTCCTCCATTGCCAATGGCGACAACGTCAACGCTACACCACCTCCCCTCCGTAGCGGACGGGATTCGGCCGGATCTGTGACCACCGGTGAGGAGAGAGATGGAGTGGACAATGTCATCTTGTTTTGATATGAAGAGGGTGAGAGAGCGAGACGCGAGAAACCCTATCAAACAAGAGGCTATATATACAATGTAGTAAAAAAATCTCTCCATAGTAGTGGTATTAAATACAATACGCGCGTTCCCAGAAAAAAGAAACGAAAACTGGCGGACAATTTTTTATCGTACCAAGAAAGAAAACTCGATCAAAAACACGCCCCAGCTTCTAGGTCGTGAGAGTCGTCGCGCACACACACATAGACATAGACATGCATCTGAGGATGGCTGGGTAAAACTGAATATGGATGGTTCCTTCTTGCTAGAGAACGGAACTGTTGGTACAGGCATAATACTAAGGGATCATGGGGGTGCTACAATTTTCTCTTCATGTAGAAGCTTGTGTTATTGCGCAAACGCACTGGAAGCAGAATTGTTTGCCTTCAAGAGGGTTTGTCGCTCGCATTGCAGTGGAGTAATCTTTTTTTTTGACCCACACACCATATTTCTATGGTAAATTATATTAATATAATAAAGTACATGGGGAGTCTAAGCTCCAAATATCAATATCGAGACTGACTGCCTTGAAGCTACAAATATGGTGAGGATTTGGAATGAAGATCTTGATAGATCTCGGTTTGGTTTTTTGGTGCGCGAGATTAGATCGCTCATGGCACTCCGAAATACTTGTATTGCACATGTTCGATGAAACAACAACATTGCTAGTCATACTTTAGCTCATTATGGTAGGACTAGTGGTTGTATCGCTATTTGGCTAGGTTCAGGCCCTGATTTCATAGTCGAACTTTGTAACTCCGAGTGTAGCCTCGCTACGTGAGTAATACAAGTTTGTTCCCGCAAAAAAAATACATAGACATGCATATCCGTGTTTACGTAAAATTCCATCTCCATCTCCAATCATATTTGTCCAACCCACACATTATTTACGTTGTTAATTATATACACAGCAATATTAACATACAAGATCTCTTGTTTGCGGGCGTCCGGACCGCTGCCACGCCCGCTCCTGACCAACCCGAACCCTCTTCATCATCCGCGCGTGCTTCCCGCCCGAAACGGTCAGTGCCGCATTCATGCCCGGCCAGAGCAGACGCGACCCCTCACTGGCGCCGGCATTGAAGCGGCACGCCGGCCGAGAGAGCGTCGCCCGCGCCGCTTCCTGGTGCACGCGACTGCTCCGTGTTCAAAGGTTGCAATAGCCGGCCACACCATGCATGCAAAAAGTTCTTGGGAGTCCATGCTACAGCTAGCTGTCCTCCCCCAACTCGTCAATCTCTTCCAGTAGTGCTAGTACTCCATGGCGCGATCCATCGACAAGCAGGCGGGAAAGTTATCGTATACTCGGTTTGCAGTGAGTGGCATGTCGAGCGACCGTGTGGGGTCGAGCCGTGGAGGAGGGTGAGACACGAATGCGACAGACGTGATTTAAACGTTGGTTTTGCTCGATGGCGCGATCCAACGAAATGAAATGTTGGTTTCTCTCTGTTTCCATTTTTTCTCCAGAAAAACAGAAAATTTCCACTCCATTTTCATTCCTACTCCAAGGTTGCCCCGTTACAACATTCCATTAAATACAAAGGAAAACTAACACGCATGCTGATGCATCTCAATGGTTCATAGATCAGAGCCAATATTTACTTCACAACTAAAGACAAAAGTTGTGAGATCGTGTAAAAAAGAAAAGCTACTAATGGGGTCACTACGACTTCAACCCTAAATCCTAAACATGATTTAATTTCCTGGCTAGGTAGAACCTGTCAAAGGAAACATGGCTGGCACCCTCGGATCATAGGATGCTTTTGTGCAGTTCCACTAAAATCGATCTAAGCATCCTAGATGGCAAAGATATTGAAGAAGTGTGATTAGAATAATAGTACTGGCACTAGTTCGTGAGACATAAACTCATCACAAATAGAAGCCGGTAGAGGTAGAGAAAGATCGACATGGAGATGGAGCTACGTGGGGAGCTGCGGCAGTGGAGCAAGCCGGCTCCAAAAGGAAGATGTACTACCTGGGACGTCGGGCTGTAGCTAGAAGGGCGGTTGGGACGCAGCATCAACCCATACCGCGGGGACCCCCGATTGGGATGCACCGACTGTGGGTTTTCTCCCTCGCTGATGTCGACCGCGTCTATGCGGAACATTGTTCCCTTCCCCCAGCAGCGGGATCAGGCCACATATGTGACCAGCGGTGTGGCCACCATCGTTCTATGCTTGTGAAGAGAGCAACCCAAGCAAGCAGGCTTGTAGCTTAGGCTCCTGCTAGTGTATATATAGTGGTTTTCTTTTTCTCTCCATATCAACCATTTTATATTGCGTACGTGTCATTGAAGAGTGAAATGATGGTTGCTTCTTCCGACTAACTTACTGTATGATTTGACTGCTCCTTAGTGGCCCCTACACGTACTCCCCCTACGTGTATGACCGTTCCTGAGTCTCACTTGTACTTATCTCTATTTTCTTGCATGACACGTGACTAGACAGGATGCGCATAGAGGAATTTTGTTACTGCACGTTGTTACATGGTAATGTACTACTAGTACCTACTCCCTCCTTCCGGTTCACTACTACTACTCCCTCCGTCCTGGCTTATTGGTCCCCTTTGTACTCAATTCATGGGCTCGTTTTTCTTAAGAAATTGTCTTTACCAACGTATTAATATCGGGAATGCATGCGTGAACAACGAATGATTAAACCTTGCATGCAATGTTTTGACAAAGCATTGACTTATGAACATGTGAATGTAAGGGACTACAACCTCGTGCATGCATGCAACAGTCACATGTACACATGGACGCAAAAACACGCGCGACGCCCTAATGCATGCATGTCCGAGCACACGATGGAACACACACGGTCACGCGCAAGTGCTCAACCTACACGTGCATGCGCACACATACTCAGCCAGGGTGAGCTAGTGACCGTATAAACACCGCAAAATGTATATATTGAGCGCAATGAGCGTATTATGAAGTCCACTGACCGTATTTTTACAAATATACAATGATAGACAGTGTATTTATCTCGTTTGAAATTAGGCCATATTAACCGGAAAGGAGGCAGTATGGACTAGCATTACTTTGCTGTGTCCCATCAACTTGCCTAACGAGGAGAAGCTTGCAGGACGGGAGAAGCTTGCGCGCGGTGGCTCGCAGGACAAGGAGAAACTTTTGACTAATGCAAGCTCTCCCTCGCTCAGGCGGTGGACGTGCAACGGTTAATTCGGTGTCAGATTACCAGAAGCATACACTATACTAGTACTAGTATTATTGTTCGACTTCCCGAAGAGGCGAACAGCCAAGCGCAAAGTTTACTAGTACTAGTACTACTACTATAGAGGTATGTACTATACTATACTAGGAACCGGATGGAGGAGCGTCTGCACTCTTATTATATTTTAAAAATGTGATAAAGCAATCTTCAACACATTTGGTTCTCTTCGAGGGTTCTCGCATGTGACAATGGAAGTTGATTGCTTGGAACACTCGCCACAATTCTCACTTAATTCTGGCTCAGATCCTTTTACAAATAGGAGCGCTCGGTAATATTTCCTCTTTTTTTGTTATTCAGCATGTAAACAGGGTCAGCAAACCTTGCGGCGCATCTTTGTGCGAACCGTGCTTGCTGCACTTTGAATGTGGCCGATAGCTGGCTTGATGAAACACCTCGCTTCCTTCTTCGTGACCAGTCTCTTGGCTGATCGTCCTAAGAATGCTTATATATGAATAATGCTCTCTCATTTACCCGCAAAAAATATTAAGCCATATTAACCGGAAAGGAGGGAGTATGAAGTAGCACTACTTTTGGGGGTGTCCCGTCAACTCGCAGAACGAGGAGAAGCTTGCAGGACAAGGTGAAGCTCGCTTACGCCTTTTGACTAATGCTCCTACCCTCGCCCAGGCGGTGGACATGCACTAGTTCATTCGGTGTCAGATTGCCACATGCATACACTGTAGTACCCAACATGCGGAGTACCATCATTGTTCGACTTCACGAAGAGGCGAAGAGCCAAGCGCAAGGTTTATAGTTGTACGAGTAGTACTACTACTAGAACCGCATGGTGGAGCATCTGTACTCTTATTTTATTTTAAGCTCTGATAAAGTACACATTTATTCAGGAGAAGGGCGGAAAACGGCAGCCCAATGGTAGTGTTAAAAATCATCAAACATGTAATGATGATATCGATCAACCATGCTCGAATATATCTTGGCCTCCGTGCGACCCCGTCTGTGTGTTCTCGCTCCTCGTCTGTCTCAAGGAATGCCGGGTTGGCCATTTTGCCGTCAATTGAGATCGGTTTGCTCACACTCCGGTCCCACATGTCAGTGATATGCCAAGAGGAAGTACATTGACCGACTGGCCATACGCGTACTTGGTTTTGCACCTTCACGCCATGCTTGGAATGGTTGTATTTCAATACGGAGGTGTATAACTTACACCTGTAAGTTACTGCCCGCTGTGCAAATTCCAGCCAAAATTGAAACGACGGGCGCAGGTGTTTATCTTTTACAAGTGTATTCAAAAGAGAAACGGTGATCCAATCAGGGCCTCATACTACTCCTCCCTCCGTCACAGTTTACAGGGCATGCTTCATTCTGATGCATTTCTCTCCATGCATTTCCACCACCAGAGAGACTTTAGAGCGTATTGATGGTTGCTTCTTCCGAGCAACTTACAGTGGGAAAGGCGGGGCTTATGATTTGACTGCTCATTACTACTCACTATTAGTGCGGCGCAACAACCGGGCTGAGTCTCCCATGCGGTTGTGCACTACTCCCTCCGTTCTTAAATATACTACGGAGTAGTTGTCTTTCTTGAGATTTCAACGAGTGACTTCTTACCAAGCAAACTGACTAAATCTACACTCTAAAATATGTCCATTTGATATTTGTAAAAAGACAAATATTTAGTAACGGAGGAAGTACAATTTTGTGCATGGCACATGGACCCGAATGCTGAAGAGGCTTCTGGCAATCCTATGAAGATTCCAGCATTTGTTTAGATAATTGACGTACTATACAAATAATTTTCAAGCGACATGAAATTGTACAATGCTCTGAGCTTTCAGCTTTTGTTTCGTGTGCCTTGCCATCGATGCTCTTTCGAAAACAATAAAAAACTAACTTCCTTGCTAATGCATCTCAATGATTAGCAGATCAGAGTTAATATTTACATCACAACTGAAGACAAAGTTGTGAGAAGGTGTTAAATTAAAATTGACCCATGCTTTCATTGGCAGGAACATCCCCCCAGCTCTGTCTAAATCAACAAGGCATGTTGGGAAAAAAGTAGCTGTCTGGAGCATGCAACGTTCCGATCATTTTGTGCAGTTCCAGTAAAATAGAGATGAGCGTCCCTGTTCCAAAGATATTAAGTGTGATCACGATAATAGAGGACTGCTGATGAAATAATAAACACACAAAAGAAGCCGGTCACCTTTGAAGTCTCTCTTAAGGCTAACTAGTTGGAGAAGATTAAGCAAATGGTTGGAGAAGATTAGGCTCGGAGTTGGATGAGGAGGATAGAGCAAAACCAATCTCCCTTTGTGCAGTCGCACTGAAATGTAGACGTTACCCGTGTGACATTTTAGTACAACTGCACAAAACACTCTTAAGAAAGAAGTGATTTGTGTAGTTCACCAAAGGGTCGCAATAGCAATGAGGTGAAATGGATAGCCCTGTTTGCAAAAAAGAGGTAGAAAGGAAACAATTACTGGCCAATAACAGTTGATGACACATGTGACGACAAAAAAGAAGCATATTCCATGTCCTAAGGGACGATAACAACCCGGTTGTGTTTGTCTAACACGGTGTGAGGACGAGATTGCAATATGGAAAGTACGCCGGACGAGCTACATTTTGGGCAAAGAACTATGTTAGATCCACATGCATGATTTTCCACATGCAGCGACGTGGGAAGACGGGCAGTGGAGCAAGGCCGGAGGGGATACCTAGGGGTCGTCGGGATGTAACTAAGTGAGCTGTGGCGGGCGGGATCTGCCCATACTGCGGCAGCGAGCAGGTGGCGTAGGCCCTACTGTGCCGGAGCTTGGTCAGAGAGAACGGCGGGTACCGCAGGTCGGGACGTGCTGCCTCGGCGCCGTCGAACGGAGAAATGATGCACATCCTCCCTTTCCACGGGCGGACGGGATGCGACCGGATCAGTGACCAACGGTGACACAGAGAGAGGCCACCGCCGCCTTGTGTGAGATACTCTGAAGAGAGACAAACCCAGGCAGGCAGGCTCCATTGTATATAGTGGAGCGGACTACCTTTTTCTCCATAAAAATCGTTTTATATTCTTTGTACGTGCCATTGAGCGATATAACTTTATTTAAAAATAACGCGCCAACGCATCAAGTCAAACTTTGTTTCGTGCATGCGTGGTACACGACCTCCGTAGGTAAACAACCGCTATACACGTTCAAATTAGCACGTGGGCTGCCATTTCGTACAGAAATGAGCTCCACCGTGTACCCGCGCCGGTGTGGCTGGGCACGAAGCATGAGTACGTGCACCTACTTTCTTCGTGTACGTACACCACCTTCGTGGGGTTGTGTGAGAGAGATACAAACGTAGAGAGATATAGTGTGTGGGTTCGTGAGTGTTTTTTTGGGGTGTCAATCAAAAAATGTAACATATGCAATGTGTGTGAAAATAGAGTCCTGGATATATCATATATATAGAGGGGCGATCACAAGAAGAGACTGGAGGTATCATCGGCTTGAGGTATCCATAGAATCGAAGAGAGGGATGATGTGTGTGTTGTGCATGCGCGATCGATAATGAGTGCCATCGAATTTGTGTGTGCCCACGTCAAAGATATAGGGTGGCTGGCCTACTGGAACGTGAGAGGGGACAGGTGCAGTTTGTCTCTGTGGCATGGATACCTACCTACAGCGCTCGACTATCGGTGTGTGGTGGGGGGATGCCTTATTAACTATAGAGGTACAATGGCTGGTATATGTGTGGAGGAGGAGAGAGGCCTACCTTATGTATTAAGGGAGATCGATCGGCATCCATTCATATGTGTAGGAGAGGAATAAGGTTGGGAGAGAGATAGAGCTAGAGTGTTCGAGGGGGTGGTAGTGGAGTTGCTTCTAACAAATGGTGGGAGAGGATTGCTAGACAAACGGAGGGCACGCCTGTAATATCAATAAGAGATGGGATGGCTGCCTGGCTGTGCACGTGCGTGTGAGAGACGGGTCAGGAGGCATGCACGAATGATGAGGGGGGACGATATGGCTGTGGTAAGCAGACATAACTACATAGGAAGATCAATCGTCCTCTGTCAGACAAAGGAGAGACATAACTTGTGAGGTACGTCGATCGATGGGTGGGTGGTGTGAGAGGCATACTATATTGTCGGTGGGAACAACACCTATGGGATCACTGAAATCCCTTCGCCGGTCGGCGGGCGCGGGGTTGTGAGAAGAACAGGTTTAGGAGCTAGCACACGGATCGTTTACCCAGGTTCGGGCCGCGAAGATGCATAATACCCCTGTCCTGCTTTGGTGTGTATTTCAGAGTGTTCTTGAGCTCTCGAACTAGCTACGGTGGCTGCGTAGTTCCCAGAGCTGAATCCTTCTCCTGGTCGCCTCGGGCCTCCTTTTATAGGAAAAAGGGGTTGCCACAGTGGCACACAGGAGGTGGAAAGGTCTATAGTTGATGAGCCTATCCTGTGGGACCGTCGGACAAACACATTTAATGCACTGGCGACGTGTCCCCCTTGCTTTATCGGGGACAGCAAGGAAGCACATCCCAGGTGTCGCCGCCTCGCCTTGCCTTGACACGTGTCCGAGCTGACGAGGCGCCGTGGCGACACGTTGGCTGGCTGCTGGGCTGGCGCGGTGGTGGAGCCTTCACGAAGGGTTGCATGCCACCACGCAGGTGCTTGCTGAATCGGTGTAGAGGCCGCCCGTTGCCACGTAGGTGCCTGCCCAGCTGGTTGAGCTAGCCACTGCTTGGGGACGGGGGTGGAGTCTTGGCTGGTGCGGGCCCGGTAATGGCCCCGCTGATGCCTTCGGCAAGGGTCTTTCCGGGGGCCCGGCAAGGGTCTTGCCGTGGCGTTGCAGTCGTTACCGGCAAAGCGCTTGCCGGGGGTCTTGTGGATTTCCTTGGTCAGGATCCCACCGAGGGTCGCCGTCTTCTGGTCCTCATCTGATCTCATATGCTTATGATCTTGACGAAGATTTGCATGCCACCACAGAGGTGCCTCCCGAGCCTTGGTTCCAATGTAGTTGTTGGCGGTGTTTGGAACTCCTGGGCTCAAGGGTGGCTCGCTCTATTGGTGTTGGGCAAGCTGCCACGGCAAGGCTCTTGCAGGGGCCGCGGAGGTCACCCCAGCAAGGGTCTTGCCGGGGGAGCCCACCTCGCCCCTCTGCTCTTTGTGTCTCTGGTCTTGGCGTTGCCTTGGTCTGGCTTGTGCTTTGGCTTCTCTCTGGCTTCCCTCCTCTGCCCTGCTTAGTGTGGCCGCGACAAGTGGCTCTGACTGCCCCTGCACAAGTAAAGGGGTCAAAAGGAGAGCCCCTACTTTTGTACACCGACAGGAGCCCCCGGGTCTGGGCCACACATAAGCTCTACGCGTTGTTGGGCTAGGCCCAGAACGGTACGCGGGCAATCGGCATGGGATTTTTACTGTGGTAACTGTTTTGTCCGCTGCGCTTCTCCACGACCCGCGTTGAACGCGCGACGTGGAGAGTCATGCATGACGTGGGGGTCATGCGTGGGGCGGTTCCCGCACGTATGCGTCACATCGCGGTAAAGAGGCGGCTCGCGGCTTCCCCATAAAAAGAGGGAGGCGCGGAGGCGCGGCTCATTTACTGAGTGGACTCGGGTCGCGGTCTTCAAGGCACCCACGCCCCACGATCATGGGGCGGGGAACGGTCGCCTCACCCGTTCTCTCGATCCTGCTCGCTCGCCATGTGTCCTCCATGCAGGCGGCAGGCGGCGGAGGCGGGTAACCGGGCCGTCGCTGATTGGGGTAGCGGGTCGGTCCTGATTCCCTGCACCTCCGATGGCTGGATTGGCTAAGTGGGGCGGCCGAGCCTCGACCCCGCCCCTTTATAAGGAGGGGAGGGGGATGTCATCCCACATTCTCCCGGCATCCTTCTTCCTCCACCTTCGCTCCTCCCTTCCACCCGCCATGGCGAAAGGGGGTGTTGGCCCTTCGACGGTGGGGGCGAGGGTTGCCTCGAGAGCGTGTTCCTCCTTCCCACGAGCTCGCGGCTGCGGAGCCGGCCACGAGAGGAAGGGGGAGGGTGTCACATCCCTAGTTCTGCCAATGCCTAGTGCTAGCATCTGGTGTTGCATCATGTTTAAATTTTCCAGAAACTTGAAATGGGGATGATTCAAAACCCTCAGCACCACCTAAACCAACTAGGGTTACTAAATAATTTTCTCAATGAACCTCAAATGCCCTTCTAAATGTTCATCATCTTTGCCTTGGTCCAAAACCTCTGACAAAAATGGTGCACAATTTTCTAGGACACATAAGGTCACTGAATTAAATCATATGCTATGTGCAATTGGGCATTTAAATGCTATATATTATTTTAAGTGCTCAATTAATTCTGAACTTAAGTGAGGGCTGTTAGGAATAATCCAAACAGAGCCCACAATTATCTTCAGGATTTTTGAAAACGTTTTGGTATTTTTAATAAAGCTCAGAAGTTGCAGAAAAATAGAAAAACAAAAACAGAAAAATAAAAGGAAACAAACTTACTTGGCAAAGCCACCAGCCGGCCCACCTGGCGGCCCAGCACTGTGCTGGCCCGTGCCAGTCAGCTGCATCGTCCCCGCCAGGCAGGCAGGGTGGTGACGCCGGCGTGCGCGAGCTCGCCACGGCGCCAGCTGCTTGCCGCCCGCGCCGTTGGACAACTGGGCGAGCTCCACGTCGCCGCCCCGACCCCGCAGACACCTCGCTCACTCCCCTGCCTCTCTCCCTCGCCCTCCACCACCATGGCCGACACTGCTATGGCCGCGCCATCGTGAAACTCGCGTCCACTATCGTCCCCGCGCCGAGCTGCCGTGCCCACGAGCTCCGCCGTCGTCTCCTTCGTCGACCTGGCCGAGCCCCGATCGCTCGCACGCTCTGCTTCGTCTTCTTCGACCTCGTCTTCACCGAACGCCGCCGGAGATCCCCTTCGCCGTCATCGCCGCACCAGCTCGTCCCCGACCTCGCCGTCTGCTCCGCCGTGACCGCTGTGAGCTCAGCTACCTCCCCATCCTTTCAGTTCTCACTCTCGAGCCCTACATCGACTGCACCGAGCTCGGCCGCACCCGCCGCCGCCACCGCACGTCGCCGTCGTGGCCACAGCCACGTTGGCTCGATTCCGAGCACGCCATTGTCTCCACCGCACTCGCAGGAGCCCGTAGCACCTCCCCCACGCGCCTTGTCGTGCCCCTAGCGTCGGGGCCGACCTCGCCCGAACTCCGGCGACCACCAAGGTCATCACCGGCGACGTTTCCGGCCACCCCAGCTCCACCCACTGCCACCACTCGACGCGGCTCACTCCCCGCAGCACATAGATGTGCTCCGCCATCGTTTTGGTCGCCGGAGCACGAATCCCGCACTGCCCCGCCGCGTTTGGCCACCCCGCTGACCCAGTTTGACCCCGGGTGGGCCTAGTTTGACCTCCCCTGGGTCTATGACAAGTGGGACCCGCCTGCTAATTAAATTCGGATTAGGACTAACTAAAAATTAGTTAAACTAATGACACTGACACGTGGGACCCACTGGTCAGGTTTGACCTGGACCGTTCCTGTTGACTGCTGACGTCACCCTGCCGCACTACTGACGCAATAAAGCATTTACTGGATTTGTTCTTATATAGGAAATTCCAGAAAATGTTGCAAACTTCAAAAATTCATAGAAATTAATCTGTAACTTCAAATGAAAAGATTTATATATGAAAATTGATCAGAAAAATCCAATATTTCAATCTGTAATGGTTTCATGCATATCAGAACACTTTAACCTTGCTGTTTAAGTGAAACAAGTTAATGCACCTTTATGACTTCATAAAATGGGTTTGCATTTGAATCTTTGGTTCAAATGGACTCATTTCAATCTGTTCTAGCTTGCATTAGCCCAAAAGACATTCATATTGCCATGTCATAGCATGCATCATATTGTTGCATATCATCATGTGTTGATTGTGTTTGGTGTATCTTTCGTGGTAGGTTCTGCCTCCGAGGATACCCTCGATTATCCGACTGAAGGGCAGTATCCTACTACCACTCCATCAGGCAAGCAAAACCCCCTTGTTCATTCTGATACAACCCACTCTCTCGCTCCTGCTCTCTTTTACTGCATTAGGGCAACAACGATTCAACTGTTACATGCTGCGGTAGTTGAACCCCTTTTGCTCTGCATGACCTGTCATTGCCACAGTAAATAGATGAAACACACTAGCATGAGTAGGAGTTGTTTGAGCCCTGATGTGCCTACTCATTCATGCTTGTTTGTCATGCCTGCTACTGCTTAGAGTTGAGTCAGGTCTGATTCATAGGGATGAATTGGAATGGTGATGAACATGTCCTACTGTGTGTGAGCTAAGTGTGTGAACACGATTTGGTAAAGGTAGCGGTGAGAGGCCATGTAGGAGTACATGGGGGGTTGTCTCATTGAAGCCGTCCTCAGGAACTGAGTTCTGTGTTTGTGATCCATGAACAGCTACTATCATGCATTGGGCCCTGAAATATGACCCCGCTCGACTTCTTAACCACACTAGTCCTCTGTCCAGGAGTTGCAAGTAGTTTATGGTGTTTGTAGTTTACTGGAGGCCGTGGGCAGCGCTGACCCGCGGGGTGGGCTGTGATGCGGTAGGTACGTGGCATGGTGTACCGGACGCCCGTTTGGTGTCTCGGGAACCTTGCACACATCGTCCAGGGTCGTATGTGGAAACCTCGGCCGGACTCCCTGCGGATGGCACCTGGATAGGTGTTAAACCTGGACTAGAGACTTGAGTGTTTAGGTAGGTCGTGGTCTACACCCACGTCGGCTTTCACTTGAAGTCTGCCGAGCACATGTCGTGTGCAGACGCTAAGTGGTGGAAACATGTATGAAGAAGTACACCCTTGTAGGATTAACATCATCTATTCGAATAGCCATGTCCGCGGTAAAGGACTTCTGGGTTGCCTATAACAGTTCATAGACAAGTGGAAGTGGATACTCTAAAGTGCGCAAGATAAACGTGAGTGCTATGGATGGCCTTCTCGTAGGGAGACGGGAGCGGATCCATAGTGGTGTATTGATATGGTGAATATGTGGAC
Source organism: Triticum aestivum (assembly GCF_018294505.1). Classification (NCBI taxonomy): domain Eukaryota; kingdom Viridiplantae; phylum Streptophyta; class Magnoliopsida; order Poales; family Poaceae; genus Triticum; species Triticum aestivum. The sequence goes on from NC_057811.1 coordinate 268,317,330, forward strand.
TCGTGTGCACCACCTCAAAAGAGTTACTTGCAATCGTAGTTCAGGTTAGTCACTGAGTCAAAGCTGGCTTGCTGCAGTCAAACTCCACCACCCCCTTTGTTGATACTGATGCATATGTAGCTATTTCTGATGTAAGTCTTGTTGGGTACATTTGTACTCACGTTTGCTTATTTTATGTTTCGCAGAGAGACGTCAATATCGCTAGTAGTTCCGTGTGGACTTCGACGTTTAGCTTGATACCTCAGCTACGATCTTGTGCCCTCGGCATGATCTGGTAGATAGTCAGGCTTCTCAGCCTTTTTCATTTGTAGATGTCTGTACTTAGACATGTTAAGCTTCCGCATGTGCTTTGACTTGTATGCTCTGAATGTTGGGTCATGAGACCCATGTTTGTAATATCTCGCTCCTCGGAGCCTATTGAATAAATACTTGAGTCGTAGAGTTATGTTGTGATGCCATGTTGTATTTACACATATCGAGCATATTGTGTGTATGATTGAAATACTTGGTATGTGTGGGATCCGACAACCTAGTTGTTTATCCTTGATAGCCTCTCTTATGGGGAAATGTAGTCTTGTGCTTCCATGAGCCATAGTAGTCCGCTACAGCCCGGTTCATCGGAGTCCTGCTAGCCCAGCACTACTGCTCCGGAACAATTAACTAGCCGGCATGTGAGTCACTTCGTTCCTGTGTCTGTCCCTTCGGGGAAATATCACGCGGTGACATCCGGAGTCCTGCCTAGCCTGCTATAGCCCGGTTCACCGGAGTCCTGTTAGCCCAGTGCTACAGCCCGGATTCGCACGCTATTGATCGACATCCTTGATGTTGATTCATGTATGCCTGTCCCCGTAAGTTAGTGCCACTTTGGGTTCACGACTAGTCATGTCGGCCCGGGTTCTCTGTCATATGGATGCTAGCGACACTATCATATACGTGAGCCAAAAGGCGCAAATGGTCCTGGGCCATGGTAAGGCGACACCCGTGGGAATACCGTGCGTGAGGCAGCAAAGTGATATGAGGTGTTACCGGCTAGATCGATGTGACTTGGAATCGGGGTCCTGACAGAGGGGGCGAGGCCGAGGTCGCCGCGGCGGTCGGGGGAGAGGGGGACGAGGCGGCGCAATGGCCGTGCCTCCACCAACGATGCCACTCATGATGGAGGGCCACGTCGGGGACCGGCCTCGGGAGTTCTTCATCAGGCTGCGCCGGCCACCGCGTCGTCGTCTCTGTCTCCCTACCCCATTTTCTCGGGAAATGGAGCTCAATCCGCCCCAGACCCTCAGATTGCACATGAGGGGCTGCGGGAACGGCGGCACGCGGGTTGACTTCGACTTCCCCGCTCCTCATGTTATGTACCTCCGTCGCGGATGGAAGACATTTGCTCGCATCCATAGCCTGACGGCGGGGCTCGTCCTCTACTTCAAGTTAATGGAGGGCGGCCTGCTCTCTGTCAAGGTCTTCGGAGATCTTGGAACTCGCCTAAAGTGTGCGTGGAGAGATCCTCCGACGATGAAGATTCCTCCTCATGCGGGAGTGACGAGGAGGACTGCGACATCGACGACGAGGGAGTCGAGCGGCAGGATGCCGACTCCGACTCCGGCTGACCGCGTCGCCCTTCCCTCAGCCACGCGCCCTGCCGAGGGCCTTCCTCGTCAATCTCTCCATCGGGGCGCTCCCCGTCGTCTCCTTGGGCGCCTAGCGTAGGAGGGCTGGAGAAGGCGTAGAAGGCGGGTGGCGGCCGTCAAGTCGGAGGACGCGGGCACCGACGCCTTCGTCGCGTATTGCCGGCCCGCTGCCTTGTCTTCCAGCTCCTTTCCCGGCACCAAGATGTTCTCTTGGTGCTCTCTGCTCCTCGCACCTCGCCTAGGTGCTCTTTTTGCCCTCTTGCTGTCTTGTTCTACCTTCTAAGGAGAGGGACAAGAAAGGGATTATGGGCACCTTATCTCTTTTTAGTTTGTAAGCCTGCTGTCACTTGTTAATTTTAAAACTTGTAATCCCCTTGCTCATGTTTTTAATTCCGTATGAACTGTACCTGTATGGGATGTTTTCAATGAAAAAGGGTGCTTGCTGGGTTCTTTGTGCGTGAGCGAGGCCCATACAAAGGAACGAATCCTTGTTATTTTTAAGATAAACATTGTCGCCCGGCAACAGGCCTTGCCGTCCCCTGACTTTCAGTCGACCATTCTCACGCTTTTGGCGGAGGTAGGGGCGAAGTAGGGTTAGGCTCCTCGTTCATTTCCTTGCCACCGCGTCTACGACCCGGCTCTGTCCCAAGGACTTGGGTACAAGAAGAAGGGGGGGTACGGTGGTCTCGGAGCAAAACGAGGTTTCATTTGTCCCAGTTCCATACAGAAATGCAGAACAGGGGATGAAGGACTTATCTGAATCCGCAGCCCCCGGCAAATTTTGCTTGTTGTGGTTAGATCCTTGTGTCTTCAGCCCCCGGGCGTCCTAGCTTGCCGGGGCCGGAGCGTCGGTTCGTCGTCTTTCTCCCAAGCGGCTCAGCAGAAGTGTCCACGTGCCCTGCGAACCAAAGAGGACAAAAAGACGCATACTCGACCTCTAGGCTAGGGGTTAGCCGCCGCTAAGCACTATCAACCCTAACCGAGGGAGAGACTTAACCTAGCATGTATGCTAAAACTTAGGGCACCAGCACTTCATTTATTTATGCTCAGGGTCTGCGCCTGGCTTTTTACAGAGGGTTACATGCCTTGCCGGCAAAGCTTGTACAAAAGGTGGCTTGGCGGGAGGCTCGGCAACCATGCCTTATGGGTAAAACTTGTGAAGATGTTTGATGTTACAGGAGTTGCTCACTGGGACAGCATCTTCGGTCTCCAGGCGGACTGCGCCGGGCCTGGTGACTCGTATTACCCGATACGGGCCTTCCCACTTCGGCGTCAACTTGTTGGAATTCTTGGCCGACTGAACGCGCCGAAGAACAATGTCGCATGAACCTTGCGGCTATGGTAGCGGCGCAAGGCTTGCTGGTAGCATGCTGCTCTCACAGTCGCCCGGAAGACGATCTTCCTCAAGGAGCGTTGCATCATCTTGCCGCAATTGCTCTTGCTCCAGCTCATCGTAAGCGAGCACTCGAGGTGACCCGTATATGAGTTCCGTGGAGAGAACTGCTTCTGTCCCGTATACCAGGGCAAAGGGTGTTTGGCCGGTGGCTCGATTTGGCGTCGTTTTGATCGACCAAAGAACCGCCGGCAACTTATCAATCCAGCGCCTTCCGCTCTTGTGCAGCCTATCAAAAGTCTTTGTCCTCAGGCCTCGCAACACTTCAGCATTTGCCCTCTCCACCCGGCCGTTGCTCCGCGTGTGTGCCACGGAAGCGAAACAGACCCTGCTGCCGAGGTCTTGGATGTACTGCATGAAGGTGTGGCTTGTGAACTGCGTGCCATTGTCGGTGATGACTCTGTTTGGTACACTAAAACGGCAGACTAGTCCCTTGAAGAACTTGACGGCTGACTGTGCTGTCACCTTCCTCACTGCTTCCACCTCCGGCCACTTTGTGAACTTGTTGATTGCAACGTACAAGTACTCAAAACCGCTGATAGCATAGGGGAAGGGGCCCAGTATGTCGAGCCCCTAGACCGAAAATGGCCAGGAGAGAGGGATTGTTTGAAGGGCTAGAGCTGGTTGATGAAGCTTCTTGGAATGGAACTGACACGCTTCACACTTGGTCACTAGTGCCGTTGCATCCTGGAGGACAGTGGGCCGGAAGAAACCTTGCTGGAACGCCTTGCCGGCAAGAGCCCTCGACTCCATGTGGGAGCCACATATGCCTCCGTGTATCTCCGCCAACAGCTCCAGTCCTTCCTCCCGGGGAATGCACTTCAATTTCACACCGTTCGGTTTTCTGATACAGGACGTCGTCGACGAACTGATACATGGCAGACCGACGGGCTACTTTCTCAGCTTCTTCCTGCTCTTCAGGAAGCTCCCCTATTTGGAGGAATCGGACTGTATGCTGCGCCCATGCCGGGGCCTGGGGCTCGACGGCAAGGACCAAAGGCATTTCTTCCGCCATGGGACCGACCGTCTCCACGGACGGGGCTTGACGCCCTGCTAGAGTTGGTTGCTCCTCGGCAGGCTCAGTATCCACGACAACGTCCTTGCCGGCGGCTCCAGGGGGCTCGGTGGGAAAGTACTTGCCGGGGCCTGATTTCCTCTACTTGTTCTGCTCTGTTGATGGTTCAATGAATGGTTGAGTTAACCGAAGCACAAAGGTACCTAGTTCCACAGGTAGCTTGAACGCAGCGCGCTTCGACAGGTAATCGGTGATGTCGTTCTCCACTCGGGGAACGTGTTCCGCTTGTATACCATCAAACCGCTCCTCCAGCTTCCTCACCTCATCTACTTAGGCCTCCATCAACGGGCTCTGGTAATCTTTGTTGACTTTCCTGACGACAAACTGTGAATCACCCCTGACAATGAGCTTCTTGACCCCGAGGTCTGCCGCGATCCTGAGTCCGGCAAGCAACCCTTCGTACTCGGCAGTCGTGTTCATGGACATCTCCCTGGGAAACTGCATCTGGATCACATACTTGAGGTGGTCTCCAGTGGGCGCACACCAGCACCAGGGCCTTGCAGCGAGAAAGCCCCGTCAAAGTACATGATCCAGTTGCGACTTGCTTCCTTGCCGGGGAGAGTGGTCTCCTGGATTTCCTCGTCAGGCGTTGAGGTCCATTCTGCAATGAACTCCGCCAAGACTCTGCTTTGGATTGTCGAAGTACTTACAAACTTCAACCCAAAGCTTGATAACTCCAAGGCCCACTCCACAATCCTTCCGGTTGCGTCTGGGTTGTGCAGTGTCCGTTGCAACGGGAGGCGGGTGACGACAGTGATTTCGTGGGCTTGGAAGTAATGACGCAGCTTCCTCGAGGCCATAAGGAGGCCGAAGAGCAATTTCTGCACACTGGGGTACCTTGACCTAGCCCCCTGCAAGAGGGAGCAGGCAAAGTAAACCGGGTGCTGCATCATCTTCTTCTTCCGCACCACTTCACTTGGCTGCGCGGGCCCTGTCCCGATGGCGTCAGACTCTGCCGGGGGCCTTGCCTTGCCGGCATCAGGCCCTGCCGGGGGAATCTCCAGCTTGCCATCCGTCAGTCCCACCGTCGCAACTGCCTCTTCATCGACCTCCCTCTGCGCCACTAGCTCGGCACTGACCACTTGATTCGTCGCCGCCAGATACAGCAGCAACGACTCATGTGGTTTAGGCGCAACCAGTATTGGTGTAGAGGAAAGGTATTTCTTTAGATCCTGCAACGCTGCCTCGGCCTCTGGGGTCCACTCCATTGGGCCCGCCTTCTTCAATATTTTGAAGAAGGGAAGGGCATGCTCAACGGACTTGGAGATGAATCTGCTCATGGCGGCAACGCAGCCAGTGAGCCGACGCACATCCTTGATCCGCTTGGCTGCCTCAATCTGCTCAATAGCCTTGATCTTGTCCGGGTTTGCCTCGATCCCGCGCTGCGACACAAAGAACCCGAGAAGTTTGTCGAACGGAACGCCGAAGACACACTACTCAGGGTTCAACTTGATGTTGATCTTGCGTAGGTTGGCAAGCGTCTCTTCTAAGTCTTGTACAAGGGTTGCCTTGTCCTTGGTTATGACCACTATGTCATCCATATAAGCTTCCATATTTCTATGCAGCTGGGGCTCAAAACCAATTTGGACCACCCTTGCGAATGTCAAGCCAGCACTCTTCAACCCGAAAGGCATCCGTAAAAAGCAATACGTACCACATGGGGTGATGAACGCTGTTTTCTCTTCGTCTTCCTTTGTCATGAAGATCTGGTGGTAGCCCGAGTAGGCGTCGAGGAATGATAACAGATCGCACCCGGCCGTGGAGTCAACAATCTGGTCGATGCACGGCAACGGGAAGGGGTCCTTAGGACAAGCCTTATTTATATCTGTGTAATCAATACACAGCCTCCACTTCCCGTTCGCCTTGCGCACCACCACGGGATTGGCCAGCCACGTCGGATGGAGCACTCCTCTCACCAAGCCCGCCGCTTCCAACTTCCTGATCTCCTCTATGATCAATGCTTGTCGTTCCAAAGCTTGCTTCCTGACCTTCTGCTTGACGGGTCGCGCATGGGGACAGACGGCAAGATGGTGCTCAATCACTTCCCTGGGAACGCCGAGGATGTCGGATGCTTTCCATGAAAACACATCGACATTCGCCCACAGGGAAGTGACGAGCGCGCTTTCCTATTTGCTATCGAGGGTGGAGCTTATCGTGAAAGCCCCTCCCGTGCCATCCTCCTTGACGGACACCCTCTTGGTCTCTGGTGGTGCAACTCTGGATTTCTTGCTCTTGCCGGTGGAGCTCTCTGGCACGTCCTTGACGGTAGCACAACACTCCGAAGAGGTGCGCTTGCTGGAGTGGGTGCAAGAGGTCTTGCTGGTCTTCTTCTTCCCTCCCGGGCTTCAGCGGCAGGAGCAAGTGCCTTGGCGGCAGCTGCTGCAACTGCTTCTCGGTAGAGTTGGTCAGCGCAGATCAGCGCGTCCTTCTTGTCGGAGGGGACGGTGATGATGGTCATCAGCCCAGGCATCCTCAGCGTGTTGTAGGCGTAGTGCGACACCGCCATGAACTTGGCTAGTGCCGGGCGGCCGAGGATCCCATTGTAAGGCAAGGGGATCTCAGCTACATCGAAGAGAATCCTCTCCGTCCTGTAGTTCAACTCGCCTCCAAAAGTCACAAGCAACGTGACCTTCCCCTTCGGCTGGCTCCTTCCCGGGTTGACCCCTTGAAATGTGCCCGTTTCCTCGACGTCCCCATCAGGAATTTGCGGCCTTTTGATCACAACGGGTGAGATCAAGTTCAGACCGGCCCCACCGTCAACCAGCATCTTGTTCACCTTGAGGTTGTGTATCGTTGGTGAGACCAACAAAGGCAAACACCCAACCGCAATTGTGCAGTCAGGGTGGTCCTCGGCGTCAAAGATGAGGGGCGTGTTGGACCACTTTAGTGGCCTCTGAGCGTCGAACGAGGGCTCCACTGCTGTGATCTCACGCACCCACTGTTTGAGCTGGCGGTGAGAAGTATGCAGCGAGGCGCCACCATCGACGCACATGGCCTCCGTAGCCTTCTGGAACTCATGCTCGCCGGACTCGTCGTCCTCGTCATGATCATCGTCTTCCTGCTTCTGGTCACGGCCCCGAGCGGGCCTCTCTTGCTGGTTATCCTTGCCGCGGCGACCTCCTTGGCCGCCACGCTTCTTGCCGGATCCTTCGGCGCCATCTTGGCCCTTCTCCTTGTCCTATCTCTCATACTCGGCTTTTTGCTTTTCAGCAAGTAGCTCGACTTGTCGGCAGTTCTGGAGGTCGTGGCCTTTGATGTGGTGGATCTTCCAGTACTGCTTGTCAGAGCCCACTGGCTTGTCGGCAGCCGCCAAGGCCCGGCAAGCGGCGTACCCGGCAACCTCCTTGCCGGGGTCGTCTGCCTTGGCCTTCTTTGCGGCGCCGGTGTCGTCGGATGCCTTGACGGCAAGCACGGTCTTGCCCTTGCGCTTCCTGTTGCGACGAGGACCCTTCTTCGTCGGGGCGGCGGTGTCTTCGTCGGTAGAGTCGGTTTCTGTGCCGGGGTACTTCCTCCCCTCTTCTGCCCGAGCACATCTATCGGCCAGAACGTAGAGGTCAGCCACGTCCTTGACCTTGTTCATTGCCAGCTCTTCACGCATCTTGCGGTTGCGCACATTCTGATGGAATGCGCTGATCACGTCGGCAGGGTGAACATCTGGGATGTTGTATTGAACTCGGCTGAACCTCTGTATGTACTTGCGCAGGTTTTCACCTTCCTTCTGGGGAATGATATGCAAATCACTCGCTTGGCCATGAGCTAGGTGGCCTCCAGTGAAGGTACCAACAAACTCATGACACAGGTCCGACCAAGAAGAAATGGAATCCGCCGACAAGTGCATCAACCAAGACATGACATGGGGCTTCAGGGCCAACGGGAAGTAATTGGCAAGCTGCTTATCGCCGCGAGCCCCACCGGCTTGCATCGCGATGGTGTAGATGCTGAGGAACTCCGACGGGTGGGTCTTGCCATTGTACTTCTCGCCGACATCGGGCTTGAACGTGTGGTGGGACGGCCAATGGAACTACCACAGCTCATGGGTAAAGGCTGGGCAACCCACCTCGTAAGGTAGGCCGCCGGAGCCTCCCGGCGCTGGGTGGTCCATAGCAGGCCCTGCCCGCCTGTTTGACTGGTGGTGTTTATCGCGCCGACGCTCGATGGTGGTTCGAGCGTCTTCATGAGCTCGCTCCTGAAGAACTTGGCGTTGGTCGCCGTGGGTCCGTGGGTCGGACGACGCTATGGAAATGTTATCACATGCGTCATCACGACGGATCGACACCCGTGGTGGCTGGCGTGGAGGAGGAGAGTGCATCGTGGCCACGGTGCCTCCGGCCCCTCCACCGCTGGCGTGTGGTGGTTCGATGGAGCGCCGGGCTGAGGGCCCCGTCGACTGTGGCTCGTCTTTGTTGGTGACGGCGATGAGGCTCCGGATGGTGGCTCTCCACTCGTCGAGCTTCTCCACAATAGGATGGAAGTCGAGGAGCAGTTGCACGCGCGCCAAAGCATCTGCTGGCGTGGGTGGTGGCGAAAGCTGCGTGGACCGTGGCGCGCTTCGACTTCTAACCACGTTAGAAGGAGCTCTATCACGGCCCAGCGGCTGCGTGCCATTTTCGCCAGCACTTCGGCGGGCATGCTGGCCTCCTTCGTCCCACAGATGACGCACAGGGCTCTTCCCACGGCGGTGCCCAGGGTCACCGGTGTGGTGACACTGCTCGTCGCGCACACCCTGGGAAGAGCGCGCTGTGGGCGCTGGGGTGGGCGTCTTGGAGGTCGCTGCGCCGCCCGTGGGTGGCACGGCGACGCCCCCGGAGGGCCCCGTGCCGCCTGCGGGTGGCCTGACTCTGTCTCTAGATTTTGCGGCATGCGGCCCGTCATCTCGCGCACGAACGACGATGCTTGCCAGGCTCTGACTGCCAGAGCGATGTTGGTGCTCGTGGGCCGCGCCTCGGGTCTTGTCCACGATCGGCCCGCTGCTCGCCCACACCGGTACGGGCCGTCTGGCTCCCGACGAACCGACCGTCATGGCCGCCTTCTTCTTGGGAGCCATGGCGATGAAGAACCGCTAGGCTAACTGCTAGACCAGATTCTCACAACTGCGCCCCCTACCTGGCGCGCCAAAGATGTCGGTGGGAACGACACCTATGGGATCACTGAAATCCCTTCTCCGGTCGGGGGGGGCGCGGGGTCGTGAGAAGAGCAGGTTTACGAGCTAGCACACGGATCGTTTACCCAGGTTCAAGCCGCGAAGATGCGTAATACCCTAGTCCTGCTTTGGTGTGTATTTCAGAGTGTTCTTGAGCTCTCAAACTAGCTACGGTGGCTGCGTAGTTCCCCAGAGACCAATCCTTCTCCTGGTCGCCTCGGGCCTCCTTTTATAGGAAAAAGGGGTTGCCACAGTGGCACACGGGAGGTGGAAAGGTCTATAGTTGATGAGCCTATCCTCTGGGACCGTCGGACAAACGCATTTAATGCACTGCCAACGTGCCCGCCTTGCTTTATCGGGGACGGCAAGGAAGCACGTCCCAGCAGTCGCCGCCTCGCCTGGCCTTGACACGCGTCCGAGCTGAAGAGGCGTTGTGGCGCCATGTTGGCTGGCTGCTGGGCTGGCGCGGTGGTGGAGCCTTCACGAAGGGTTGCATGCCACCACACAGGTGCTTGCTGAGTCGGTGTAGAGGCCGCCCGTCGTCACGCAGGTGCCTGCCCAGCTGGTTGAGCTAGCACCTGCTTGGGGACGGCAGTGGAGTCTTGGCTGGTGTGGGCCTGGTAGTGGCCCCACTGATGCCTTTGGCAAGGGTCTTGCCGTGGCGTTGCAGTCATTACCGGCAAGGCGCTTGCCGGCGGTCTTGTGGATTTCCTCGGTCAGGATCCCGCCGAGGGTCGCCGTCTTCTGGTCCTCATCTGATCTCATATGCTTATGATCTTGACGAAGATCTGCATGCCACCACGAAGGTGCCTCCCGAGCCTTGGTTCCAATGTAGTTGTTGGCGGTGTTCGGAACTCCTAGGCTCAAGGGTGGCTCGCTCCGTTGGTGTTGGGCAAGCTGCCCCGGCAAGGCTCTTGCGGGGGCCGCGGAGGTCACCCTGGGAAGGGTCTTGCCGGGGGAGCCCACCTCGCCCCTATGCTCTTTGTGTCTCTGGTCTTGGCATTGCCTTGGTCTGGCTTGTGCTTTGGCTTCTCGCCGGCTTCCCTCCTCTGCCCTGCATAGTGTGGCCGTGCCGCATGGCTCTGACTGCCCGTGTACAAGTAAATGGGTCAAAAGGAGAGCCCCTACTTTTGTACACCGACATATATCGAGGGGGAAGGAGTGTGCGAGTACGAGATCGATGAAAAGAGTGGTGGAGTGAGGCATGGACGGTGAGAAGAGAAGAGGGGAAGCTTGTGTTTGTGGTAGGCACACCTGGCTAGAGACGCATATCGATCGATGTGTGCCGTAAAGAAGCAGCTGGGGGGCTTACACACACCGTGGTTGAACGACCTAAAGTGAAAAGACGAATTTGTGCAATGGAGCTAGATAATGCCGAGGGAGGGTGAGAGGGATGCGGGCGTGTGCATGCACGAGAGAAAGTTAGTGCTAGCTACAAAGATTAGAGGATTGTGTGGGTGTAAAAGACGAATAGAGATCATAATTCATTATAAAAAGCAAATTTGGATATTTGAAGAATTTATCATAGTGTTTTAAACCGACGTATGCGCGAATATATATAACGGTGAAACACATGGTGTGGTTATGAACATGTTATACTACATATAATATATTTTATCTCTACTCTTATAAAAAACAGAGTTGTTGATGATGGTGTGCCTGCCATCCTGTAATATAGGCCGCCCGGTTTATATCTGATGGATTGGAAGGAAACTATGGCAATTTTAAAAAATGATACCCACACCTCTCTCCATATTTTCAAATAAGGCCTCCCCTTGATCATGTTGATATTCCGTGGAACGCATGGGCATCTTGCTAGTACTACATATAATATATAGAACATTGATTATAATTTGGGCTAATCTGTGGCTTTTGTAGCTCAGGGCTAACTACTTGTCATAGTGTAGGGGGCGGGGCACTATACTTTGTGTGATAAACATGGTGTACGTACGGAACATGGTTTAGATTATGAATATATAGTTAGTACATCAAATGTACTATTATTTGGAATCAACATCAAGTGTATTTTCAAAAGATTGAATTCGAGTTCATATAGTACACATAGTTCATATCTATCTCTATAGTAATCATGTGGTGTGTTGTTAAGGTAATACACGAATGATGGTTGAAGTTGGCAACAATCATGATTGTAGATTCTTATTGAAATAGAGAAATGAATTCAAATTCAGTTCAAATTGCAGTGGTAGTATAAACATTTGGAATGCACTAAAATGTAGGTATGAGTAGGTTAAATGCATTATATAGCCAGCGAAAAAATTTAATTGGACATAACATGGATTCATACTCTCTCTTTGTGTAGCTTTGAATAGCATTTGTATAGTAAAACGGGACAAGACTCTCTCTTTGCGTGGTGTGAATAGTTTTATTTTTTTCATTGAGGGAAGTGTGAATTGATTTGGTACGTACAAGTACAATATTACACGTTAGGCTTGTCCCTAAAATTCAACCCGCGCCTTGTTATATCCCAAAAATTCAGATATCGTGCTCCCAAAACTGGCGCCTTCACCACCTGTGCCTTGCTATCCCGAAATTACAACGCGCGCGAAAACTCCCTCGAGCTGCTAAATCCCGGCACACGAAATCCCCCTTCTAACCATGAGCCGAAAGGGCTGCTAGTTCAAATCGGTGGGGGTACTTTTGTAACACACCCTACATTTTGGACAAGCGCGTCCCTAAGTCATGGTTCCCCCCTCCCATTGCCTCCTTTTCGCCATTCAAAATCTGGCTGCCATAACCTCTCCGCTCCAGCCGCGAAACCCCACACTCCTCCGTCCGCCACCTCACTGCTACCCATCCAGAGCCTCTTCCCCGACGACGTCGTCCACCGCAACAGCTCGACGACCCTCATCCACCTCCCCGGATGAGGATCCGTCGTCCATCCCATCGTCCCGCCGGTTCAGTCGCCCCGTCCTCCACCTCCAAGGAGCTGCTCCGATGATCGCCTCGTCTATCGCGGTTGCTCCATCCCCACAGCGCCGGCCTAACCTGCTCCACCGGAACCGCAACATCCTCACCGACTCCTTGGACGAAGCTGAGGCCTACTCGGCGCCACCAAAGAGGTTGTACACTCATAGCATCGCACCTTCTCCTTAACTCGACCTCCCGGCGCCGATGGTGCTCCATGCCGCACCCCATGGAGCGGCTACCTCAAAGCCGGCGCTGCGGGCGACATCTCCACGGTGGCTCTCCCCAGTGCGAGGCCCCTTCGGCGGCGGCGTCCATACCAGGCGGATCTGCTGCTGCTGCTCCGGCTGTCGCTCGGTCGCTCACGCTGCTGCTGCTGCTCCGACTCTAGCTCGCTCGCTCGCCAAGCAGCTGCTGCTCCGGCTCTCGCTCGCGCTGCTGCTACTGCTGCCCGGGTTCTCGCTCGCTGCTGGTGTCAAAACCGGCAGATCTCGAGTAGGGGGTCCCGAACTGTGCGTCTAGGATCGATGGTAACAGGAGACGGGGGACACGATGTTTACCCAGGTTCGGGCCCTCTCTATGGAGGTAATACCCTACTTCCTGCTTGATTGATCTTGATGAATATGAGTGTTACGAGAATTGATCTACCACGAGATCGTAATGGCTAAACCCTAGAAGTCTAGCCTATGTGAATATGGTAATGAGTATATCTATCCGGACTACGCTCTCCGGTTTATATACACACCGGAGAGATCTAGGGTTACATGGAGTCGGTTACATCAGAGGGAATCTACATAGTCGGTTGCCAAGCTTGCCTTCCACGCCAAGTAGAGTCCAATCCGGACACGGGTACATTCTTCGGTCTTCATGTCTTCACAGCCCATCAGTCCGGCCCACGAATAATAGGCCGGACGCCCGAGGACCCCTTAGTCCAGGACTCCCTCAGTAGCCCCCGAACCAGGCTTCAACGACGAGGTGTTCGGTGCACAAATTGTCTTCGGTGTTGCAAGGCGGGTTCCTTCTCCATGTAATATATTCGGCCGTTGATCCAATATCGCTCCCCTCGGCTTCTGTGCGCTAATAACTTAATCTTCCACGTGTCGAGCGAATGCGGAGAGTTAGTGTATTTTGCGAATAACACGCCATCCACGCAAGGCAGAGCGCGTATTTAAAGATACTGGATCTTAGATCCAGGCAACACTGCACCGAGAAAATCCCCGGAGACTGCCAGGAGAAACCATTCCATCGTGGCTAGCATTTCCAGCTCCTCCTCCCGCTCTAGCCCAAAGAGAAGCGAGTGGGAGAAGTGCTCTCTGACTCATAGTCAACTAGCAAAGTTGCAAACACAGGGATTTCTTCCTCCCACGGATCTGGTACCTGTCCGAGCAGGGTCGGCCTCTTTAATGGCGTGACTCAGGAGGAGGACTTCCCTAATCCATCCGGGGGGAGCGAGGGTGCTTCGTCCCCTACCTTCTAAGAGGCGTTGGATTTCCTGTCCATCCGTTCCTCCGGGGCTTCTGGAATATTATGGCCTCCAGCTGCACAACTTCACTCCCGCCTCTATCCTGCACATCGTAGGTTACGTTGCTCTATGCGAGCTATTTCTGGGTGTTGAAGCCCATTTCGAACTGTGGAGAAAATTGTTCTGTCTTGTCCCGCGCAACCACGAGGGGTCAATATTTGAAGTGGGCAGAGCCGAAGTGTGGCGCATCACCGATACTGGATACCTGTCCGGCACACCAAGGAGGGTAGCAATGGAATGGCCTTCCGAGTGGTTCTACATTGAGGACGTTGCGCTTCCCGACCCAGTTCGAAAGGGTCTCCCTGAATTTGCAGGCATCGCGCTAAAGAAACACCGTAGTTGGCGTCCCCGGAGCCTTGAAGAGGATGATAATGCGGAGGTTCATCAGCTCCTGGGCAAGATAAAGACGCTCGCCCAGTCCGGATTAACAATTGTTGAGGTAGTGGCGATCTCCCTAGTGCGAGGGGTTCAGCCGCTTCAATATAGAGGGCTCCCGATGTGGCACTTCAACGGGGAGGACGACGCCTCCCGCTGTGGTCGGAAAGGTCCAGACACCCCTGCCGCTCTAGCCAAGATACTGGCCGAGCTGTTCAAAGGGGAGGAAGAGGAATTTCTGCGCATCAATCGCAGAGATGGATATTCTATGTATAATCCTCCCAGTTGAGAAAGCCCCAATCCTTCAGCTCTACTCATTCTGCCTCCCGGATTACCTTTGATAAATTTCTAATCCGCTTATAACAGCATTGGCGAAAAATCACCGAGGGGTTTCACAGCCCCGCCCCACAGCCTGAGAACCACAACCGGGAGCTGCATCCTGGGTTCGAAGAAGATCCGGAAATATTCGTGGTACTCGCGGAAGGGGTGTTTTACCAGGCGAGCTACGATGGCACGGAAGTGGCCATTATCGCCGATTACCCTGGTCTTCTTCCTGCTTCCCACGTAAGTCATCAAGAGAAAATCTCACTCGCAAGAGCTTCCTCGCACTGCCTCACCCATCGCACTGTCTCGTGCTCCACAGGGAGGCGTTCGGCGCGTCACGCTACTCCGGGGGTGGCTCCAAAGAGAGCGGCTCCGGCGCCGAGCAAGCCTTCCAAAACGAAGGTCGGTGAAGACACGACCAGTCCCTCGTCAAAGAGGTAAGGATTTGAAGGTATACTTTAGTAGTCACATCCAACTGTAACTTGTATGTCTGTTTGGTACCAGGAAAAAGGTTCACCGGAATAAGTCCGAGGGTCCAGCCGGCCGTACTCCCAGCGCCCGGGATTTAGACCCCGTTGGAGAGGCGGAAGCAGATATAGGAACGGTGATGGACTGTCCTTTGGCCGAGGGTTCGGAGAATATGTCTGTTACCAACTCGGAAGTGGAGAGCGCCATTAATCATCGGCGCTGTAGGGCTATTTTACGAGACCCTGAGTTCTCGGAAGAGGCATTCAATGCCTTCAGCTCGGCTGATGCGTACATCTGAGCTGCTCGAAACGGGCTTAGTAGATCCACAACGCAGCATTTAACAGACGTGCGGGTAAGCTTTCTTTGTCCGAATAGGATAGCCATATGCCAGCAGCCCCCGGGACTGAAAGCAGTTGGTACAAATGATTTAAGGACTGTTGTATCACCAGGTTCTTACAGAGAAGAACAACCTGCTAACCCAAGAGCTGGAACAGTTTCGGGCGGAGCTAAATGCTGCTACCGCCGAACTGGAAGACTTGAAGAAGCTGTCCACTGGTAACGTTCCCCTCCATCGAGGAACAATAATTGTATACCAACTGTGCTAATACTGCCACTGATCGCATAATAGGGTCGCCTGGTCAACTTGAGAACAAGTTGAAGATCGCCCAGGAGGGAGAAACAGAGGCAAAGAGGCAACACGCCGCAGGCGAGCGTGTGCTGACCCGCGTCAGGCACGAGAAAAACAAGCTATAGGTGTCAGATCTGGGGTTCCGGCAAACCCTTAAGGTTCGAACACTGGGGTGCGCGCGAAGTCTCTCCCTCCTACCGATCTACCCTCTAGCTCGCTAAGATCTCGCGGACGAACTCGACGAACTCGCAACATAGAAAGACACGAGGTTTATACTGGTTCGGGACACCGTTGTGGTGTAATACCCTACTCCAATGTGGTGGTGGTGGATTACCTTTTGGGCTGATGATGAACAGTACAAGGGAAGAACAGCCTCCTGAGGTTGGGGTGTTCTTGTGCTTGTGTAGTTGAGGATGATCTGAACCAGTTCGGGATCAATTGCCTCCTACTGTGGTGGCTAGCTCTATTTATAGAGGCCCTGGTCCTCTTCCCAAATATCGAGCGGGAAGGGAGCCAACAACGGCAGGCAAATTTGAAGGGGGACAGCTAGTACAAGCTATCCTGACAAAAGCGGTCTTCGCTTGCGAAAAGCTTTGGGGTGACGCCATCTTGGGCTCCACGATGACCTCCGCCATGCCGTCCTCCTGGTCTTGGTCTCATTGCACCAATATGGCAACCTTTGCCCGATGCCTCGGTACTCTTCGCCTGCGCTGGCCTCCTTAGCACCAAAGAGGAAATAGGGACGCTGCGCACGTTGGCGCCCGCCTGGCACCCACCTGGTACCGTTCATCATGGCTCACGTCATGAGAGCCTCGTGAGGTTTGCCTCGCCTTGATATCTCCGCTCCTCGTGAGCCTGCCTGGCTAGGCCACGCCAGAGGAGGTCTTGCGTCGTCTGCCTCACGAGGCTTGGACCCTTGCAAGGGTCTTGGGTGCCTTGTTGACGAAGATGGGCCGTACGGCCTGCTGCTTGGCCACGCTGTGGGCCGCAGGCAGGCAAGTCTGGGGACCCCCGTTCCCAGAACACCGACAGTAGCCCCTGGGCCCAAGGTGTGCTCGGGCTTGGCTTCGAGGCGAAGCCAAGGGTCAAGTTCGGAGCACCGCGGGCCCCAAAAGGCCTGCGGCCTCGGTTGACGCATGGCGGTTGATTGGACGTGGGCGTCTTCGCTTACCAACGCTGCCTCGGCAACTGCACGACTTGGCAAGTCCCTGCGACATGCAAGGAAAACCATCATTACCTGCGATCGTGGGAGACGCCGGTTGGCCTTCTCTTGCTATAAATGGGGAGGGGGCGGAGCCCCCGTTGCCCATCTCTTCCTCGCTTGCTTGCTTCTTCCTTCTTGCACCACTGCTGACAACAATGGCGCCCATTAGAAGGTTTTCCGCCGAAGATAAAGGAAACGGGCCACTTCCACCGAAGAAGAGGTCGATCCATTGCCGTGATGAAGCGGCGATGCAGGTGGTGACGAGGCCTTGGTGCGAGCGGCCTCCTCCGGGGTACCCGCTACCCTTGTACGCCCGAGGCGAGGGCTCGGGAGGTCGGAGGGACGAGCAGCGCCGCCCGCGCTGCGTCTGGGGCCGCCGTGCCCCGGCGACACGTGCCGTCGCCCTAGGGTCCACGCCGCGGACTCCTCGCGTGAGTTGGTGCTGTGGGCGCCGATGCCTCCAAGCTCCTGGATCCGCTTCCCGCGGTTCTTCTCCGACGTGATGCCGCCGAGGGGGCCTCTTGAGCTCTGGTTGCAGCACGCCGACTGCAGCGCTCCGGCGACCGGAGCGGAGATCGAAGCGGTCCCCACCTGCAAGATCTTCATGACTCGCGGCTGGTGCGAGATCGCGCGGGTCTGCCGTGCGAGGGAAGCCCTCGCGATCCACTTCGAGTACGACAGCACCTCCACGCTCTTCTTCAAGTCTTCGACGCCGAGGGCCGCCGCCTGGAGTGCTGCCCTACGGAGGAGCACCAGACCGATGCGCACTCCGCCCGCAGCTACTCCAACAGCAGTAGCCCTTGGGAGTCCGGCAGCTCTCCTGAGCTTTACGAGACTCCGGAGACGGGCGACGACAGCTACATGCCCCCGAGCTCTCGCCGCGCTCGGAGCAGGGTTTCGGCGTCCGGCCGTCGCCGCCGCTGATCTGGATGGGGTTGGCGCCGGCCTCCCGTGGCCCACTGTTGATGATGGCGTCTGCCACGGAAGGGTGTAGATAGGATTCCCCTTAGTATCAGCTTTTGTTTCCTGCGAAGAATCATGAATCACCCCGTGGGGGCATGTAAGGGTCTGTAATGTCTTTGGTGCTTATCTTCCTTGTTATGAAAACTTGGTGAGCGCATGTCCCGTTAAGGCTTGGTCCCCCCTTTCTTTCCTCGCGATGGCTTGTTGCTCTACGCTGATAGGTCCCAGTCCCAAGGCAGGCTACAGCCGTCGCTGGTATGCCAGGTCGCGTGCCGTGGTCATGGGCAGGAGGTGTGTGGCCCGAGGTCCAGTAAGAGCCCCTGAGGCGCGATGCTCAGGAGGTCCCCCTTAGCGCTCAAGGAGCCATGGTAAGGCAAGAAAGGAAAATGACTTGGCCACAACGGGGCTGCGGCATGGCGTGAATGACGATTAGGCCCAGATATTTAGCCGATCCTAGGGCGAAACTTATCTTGCTGACTTCACGGCGATTCCTGATGTTGCGCTAGGGCTGCACACCAACTCGCGCGGCATAGCCAGGTCTGCCCATATGAGTTCCCCTCCCCTCATGCTCTCCTTAGTGCTCTACGTCCTCAGGTCCCAGCCCTCAAGCGAGCTCAGCCGCCGCTGGTATTCCAGGTCGCAATGTCGTGGTCAAGGCCAAGGGGTGAGGGCTAGAGAGCCAGTAAGAGCTCCTGAGTCGCGATGCTCAGGAGCCCCCCTTTTAACGCGCAAGCGAATTGCACGAGAGAAAAAGAGACTCACGGTGCCGCCTGCTATCCTTCCCTCGGGATCCCTGTGAGCAGGCACAAGAAGAAACATGGTTTGCCATTACAGCTGTTAGCCTGCCGCTGGTTGCTCTGGGTGAGGTGAAGGCACTGAGGGCCTGGTGAGGTGACGTGGGCGGCGCGTGCCGCGAGCCAGAGCTCGACCACTCAGATTTGTCGGCGTGGCAGGGATGGACCCATGCAATAGCGCCGTGCCTGTGTGAAGGCCCCGGGGGAGGCGATGCTCGAGCAGGCGATAGCCGTTGGCAGGTTAAGCATGAAGAGCAGATCAATTTGGATAAATGCAGGAAGATACACGCCACCGGGTCTGGCCCGAGCGTCTTAGGGATGATGCAGCCCGAGGGGCGCCCCCAGCAAGGTAAGCTAAAGACTTAAGCAAAAGGGATAAATGCCACAGGGACGGACCCATGTGGCCTGGGAATAATGCAGCCCGAGGGGCGCTCCCAGCTTAAACGAACTTGGAAGATGTCACCTGGTTCTGTAGACGAAGTAGAGTTGGTGCAGCTGAAGCCGCGCTTTGAAGGAATGGCTCCTCATGAGCCACCGGGACCCTGAGCCTCGGGAGGCTCTAGGGGTTCAGGAGGTTCCCTGAAGACCGTCTGCATCTCCTCCAGGACGGCGTGGAACCTGGCCTCCTGAGCCGCCAGGACTTGCCGCATGTTGCGCTGATAGGCCGACGCCATGCTCGGCAAGCCGAAGAGCATGCGAACGTAGCTGTGTGGTGGGCCCTTGCAGCGGCCCACACGCGATGGCCAGAAGCGCTCCTGAGATGCGGCCCTGTTGAGCCCTAGGACGTCGACGCAGATACGCAGCCCGGCATCCTCGCCTGGATGGGGAGCTGCACCTCGTGAGCGGCTGTGGCCGCGCAAGGCTCTTGCTTCTTGCAGTTCCTGGGTGGTCTTGGTGATGAACTCCTGGGTGGTGGGCACTCCCTGCCCTGTGCTCTCCTGAGGAAAGTGTGCCGCGAAGCATGCTTCCAATTGGTTCCGAAGCGCCTCCCTCGTGAGGTTGGCGAGGTCTGAGGCTCTCCAGAAGAGAGCCCCCGAGCCCTGCCTAAGGAGGGCGCCGGGCGCGCTTTCCTATGCGGTGGAGGGAGGCGCCCCTGGAGCGGGCGCTAGTCCTGATGAGGCTCCTGCCGCGACGCTATCCTCTTGGGGTCCTGCGCGGCGCGACAACTTCTTCTTGGGGATGGTCACCGGAGGGCCTTCACTTCTGCTGTCGGGGTCGTCGATTGCTGCGGCTTGAAAGGCGCGCTCAAGGGAGCACACCGCATCCCTCTCTTCACACGGGACCGTGATGATTCCTCCACTTCTTGGCATCTTGAGAACGTTGTAGCCGTGATGAGTGACTGCCATGAACTTGGCCAGGGCTGGATACCCGAGGATGGCATTGTACGGCAGGCGGATGTGCGCAACGTCGAAGTCGATGAGCTCGGTGTGATAGTTCTTGCGCTCCCCGAAGGTGACACGCAGGCGGACCTGCCCTATTGGTGTGGTGGAACCGTCGGTCACTCCTGAGAAAGGCTTGGTTGGCTGGAGCTGTTCATATGGCACTTGGAGGTTGTCAAACGTGTCGACGGACATGACGTGGAGCCCTGCGCCACCGTCGATGAGAGTCTTGGTGACTTGCACATTACTGATGACTGAGGAGCACAGCATAGGGAGGGCGCCAGCGGTGGCTGCGCACTTGAGCTGATCTGCCGAGTTGAAGGTGATGGCACATTGGGACCACCTTAGCGGGCGCGTGGCCTCGAGCTTGGGGAGCACCGCGTTCACCTCGCGAGCGAACTATTTGAAGATGCGCTGAGAGGCTGGGGCCTGGGCACCGCCCAAGATGCAGGCGATCGCACGTGGCTCCTGGAAGCCCCCAGCCCCCTCGTCCTGGTGGTGGTCGTCGTTCCTTCTTGGTGGCGGCAGCGGGGGAAGACCGGTGTTGCCCTGGGGACGATCCTCGCGAGGCGGACCCTCCGGGCGCTCTCGCGAGTTTGGTCCTGCCATCGGTCCTCACAAGGCCGGTCGCGCCACTCCTGGCGCGGGCCACGGTCGTCCCAGCGTCCGCCTCCGCGTCCTCCTCCGCGGCCGTAGCCCTGGTCGTTGCGCTCGGGGCATCGACCTTAGCGTCCTTCCCGTATGGCTCTAAGCTCTTGACCGTCGCTGGTGTTGTGGGTGTTCAGGTTGTGGAAGGCGCAGAACGGTCGGGCGTTGTTGGATGACTCGGGCTGATCTCTGCCTCGCTTGGTGTCGGGCTCCGCTGCGAGCACTACTGCCTCTTTGCGCTTCACGTCCTTGGCCTTGGCCTTCTTCTCCTCCGCTCCTGCAGCTGGCAGCTCAAGCAGAGAGAGGCGCCCCTCCTCAGCTCTTACGCACTTGGTCGCCAGGTTGAACAGCTCCTGAGATGTGCAAAGCTCCTCGTGGATAGCGAGCTCTTCCTTCATCTTGACGTCACGGACGCCATCCGAGAACGCGGAGATGATGGCTTCGTCCGTGACCTTGGGGATCTTGAGGCGGGTGTTGTTGAAGCGTTGGATGTACTTCTGGAGGGTCTCTCCTGGTTGTTGCTTGATGCAGCATAGATCACCCGCGGCCGGTGGGCGGTCGCGAGTGCCATGGAAGTTGGCGACGAAGCAGTCGTGCATCTCGTCCCAGGAGGAGATCGAGCCGTGCTGCAGTTTAAGGAGCCAGGAGCGGGCCCCATCCTTGAGAGCCATGGGAAACCAGTTCGCCATGACTTTTTTGTCGCCGTTGGCCGCTTCGATGCTCAGCTCATAGAGCTGCAGGAACTCCGCGGGGTCGGCGGTCCCGTCATAGCGAGGAGGCAGATCTGGCTTGAACTTGCCTGGCCAGGCGACGATACGCAAATCGGGGGTGAAGGCGCGGAAGCCGGCCGTGGTCACCGGGGCCCGCTTCTGAGGCGGAGCTTGGTCTTGGCTAGGTCCGCGCTGCGCCACTGCAGGCGGCGAGCGGTCTTCACGAGGCGGCGCGGGGATTTCTAGGCAGCTTCTTTCTTCACGCGCGGGCGCCGGGCGTGGTGGATCACGCCACGGTGGTGCGCGCCTTGGTGGCAAGGCACCGTCTTGGAGTTGAGGTGGTGGAGGCATGCCATGAGCCCCGTCGCCCGCGGCTGGTTGAGGGGGAGGCAGAGGGTGGGACGGCGCGGGAGAGCCCCTTGCGGCGCGGACGAGCTCGGCGACGCGGTCGAGCCACTCCTCATAGAGGTCGTCGACGGGGCGGTAACGCAGGAGCTCGTTCGCCGCGATGAGCGCGGCCCGTCCCTCCATGGGAGCATGGTGCGCGTGAGACGAAGAACCGGCATGGGTAAGTGATGGAGTAGCGGTGCGACCGTCTTGCCGCACCGAAGGATGCAGCGAGGACGGCGGTCGCAGCGTTGGCGGCGGGAGACGGAGAACGACGAGGTGGGCCGCCTACGAGAGCCATCTGAGTGACGCGGGCGGAGAGGGCAGCCAGACGCTCAGCTCGAGCACGGCGAGCGTCCGCCATGGAAACGACGGAGCGATGGAGCAATGAACTGATGGAAGGGAAACTACGGCGCACCCCTACCTGGCACGCCAAACGTCGGATGTGGGGTTCCGGCAAACCCTTAAGGTTCGAACACTGGGGTGCGCGCGAAGTCTCTCCCTCCTACAGATCTACGCTCTAGCTTGCTAAGATCTCGCGGACGAACTCGACGAACTCGCAACACAGAAAGACACGAGGTTTATACTGGTTCGGGCCACCATTGTGGTGTAATACCCTACTCCAGTGTGGTGGTGGTGGATTGCCTTTTGGGCTGATGATGAACAGTACAAGGGAAGAACAGCCTCCTGAGGTTGGGGTGTTCTTGTGCTTGTGTAGTTGAGGATGATCTGAACCAGTTCGGGATCAGTTGCCTCCTACTGTGGTGGCTAGCTCTATTTATAGAGGCCCTGGTCCTCTTCCCAAATATCGAGCGGGAAGGGAGCCAACAACGGCGGGCAAATTTGAAGGGGGACAGCTAGTACAAGCTATCCTGACAAAAGCGGTCTTCGCCTGCGAAAAGCTTTGGGGTGACGCCGTCTTTGGCTCCACGATGACCTCCGCCTTGCCGTCCTCCTGGTCTTGGTCTCGTTGCACCAATATGGTAACCTTTGCCCGAGGCCTCGGTACTCTTCGCCTGCGCTGGCCTCCTTAGCACCAAAGTGGAAATAGGGACCGATGGGGGTGCGTCCTCTTCGCCTGTAGGATGAGTTGGATTGGGACCGACGGTTCCTAGTGAGCTTCCTGTGTTTTCCAAGCACTTTCCATCATGCTGTACTTTTGTACGATAGTTGCTAATCAGCGCAGTTGTTGCGGAATGCTGCTATCGCATCTTCGTCGTGGCAATCTTTTACCTTATCTTTGACAAGGAGGAATCTGGCCCAGAAGTGGTGGACCATTTCCTAAGGCTGTTGTTTGATGCTCATGAGAGCGTCTATGTCCGGGTGGGTGGGTGGAACGAAATCCGAACCCTGACCTGATTTTGGATCTGGAGTTTGAATGTCTACCGAACCTCGCAGTTCGGGCTCTGGGATATCGAATGATTTGTTAGGCTCATCGTCCGACTCCATGTTCGGGGGACGGGACATGCCTTTCGGCCGGAGAATATCCGGCCCTTCAAGATCGGAGATCCGAACATAGTTCGTCTTCAATATAGTAGAAGAGTTGCTCCGCTCCTCGACTACCGCTATCTGGTGGGTGATTGGCGGAGTTTTAATTTCTCTCTGGTCGGGTTTAAGCCCAACCCGATCGTAGTTTGTAGCGATCCCCAAGGCGGCCATGCGATCCAGGAGTTTGTTCAACGATGATAACTCTGTTGGATCCATCCGGGCGGAGTATTCAGGATCAACACGGAGGAGATTTTCGATGACTTGAGAGGTCATCGTCGGCTTAAGGGCCGACCCGGCGGTCATAACGAAGCCGCCCAGCCGGAGGGTTTGGCCTGGGGCCAGGGTTCCTCTGGAGATGATATTATCCTTGAGAACAAGGCGAGCCATCAACCCTCTTGGCGACGGCACAGTGGAACTCTCAATTAAAGCACCAATGTCAATGTCAAAACCGGCGGATCTCGGGTAGCGGGTCCCGAATCGTGCGTCTAGGATCGATGGTAACAAGAGACGGGGGACACGATGTTTACCCAGGTTCGGGCCCTCTCTATGGAGGTAATACCCTACTTCCTGCTTGATTGATCTTAATGAATATAAGTGTTACAAGAGTTGATGTACCACGAGATCTTAATGGCTAAACCCTAGAAGTCTAGGCTATGTGAATATGGTAATGAGTATATCTATCCGGACTACGCTCTCTGGTTTATATAGACACCAGAGAGATCTAGGGTTACATGGAGTCGGTTACATCAGAGGGAATCTACATAGTCTGTTGCCAAGCTTGCCTTCCACGCCAAGTAGAGTCCAATCCGGATACAGGTACAATCTTCGGTCTTCATGTCTTCACAGCCCATCAGTCTGGCCCACGGATAACAGGCCAGACGCCCGAGGACTCCTTAGCCTAGGACCCCCTCACTCGCTCGCTTGCTCGCCCAGCTGTTGCTGCTCCGGCTCTCGCTCGCTCTCTCGCGCTGCTGCTACCCTGGCCCTCGCTTGCTCGCGCTGCTGCTGCTCCTGCTGCCCGGGCTCTCGCTCGCTCGCGCTGCTGCTGCTGCTTCGGCTCTCGCTCGCTCGCTGCTGCTGCTCTGGCTCTCACTCGCTTGCTCGCGCTGCTGCTCTCCCCCTCGCTCCTGCTGCTGCTCTGCTCCGATTTAGCTACACTTCAGTCGACTGAATTGACTTTTGGGTCAATCGATTTTCAGGGGGTGGTGGGTCTCGCCGGAGTTAAGGAAGAACCACCCGCAACGGGGCGGGGGGCTCGCCCGAGAGGTACCACACTATCTATCTTAGGGTTCTGGGTGGTGTGCTACTCGCCGGTGGTGGGGGCGCGGTGGTGGGGCGCTGGCGTGGGGATCGCCGGAGAAAAAGCTTGGCGCGCGGGGGGGGGGGGGGGGGGGGGGCTAGAGGCTAGCCGGGGCGGCAGCGGACCGACTGTGGGGAGTTGTTTCGGGGCGGCAAGGCGGCGGTGGACCGGTGGTGGGGAGTTGTTTCGGGGCGGCGAGGCGGCGGAGGACCGGCGGTGGGGAGTTGTTTCTGGGCGGCGAGGCGGTGGTGGGGAGTTGTTTCGGGGCAGCGAGGCGGCACGGGGTTTGGCCGGTGGTGGCTTGCGGCTCAGGGGGGTGCAGGTTGAAGATGAACTGCAGGCCCTCCCTAAACTATCCCATGTGAAGTGCCTCTCTGCTACCATTGCGTGCAGTTTGGACAGTAACATTCAGATTCCACAGTAAATTTTAGTTTTGATAGTTAAGTTCAGAGTCAACAGTTTTTACTTCATCTGTTGTAGTCAGGTGGTTTTTGGTGATGTAAATTTTACATCTGTCACTTTTTGGTAATGCATTTTACATCATCTATTGGAGATGCTATTAGAATCCCACTTGAGATTAAAGATGTTTGTCTTGTGCTGCTTCAGCCTTGATGTCTTACGGCTCACCGGAGCTGCTCCAAGGACGGAACGATCCATCACAAAGAGCAGTGCCCTGGACACCGTCTACAGATTCCTCAGATCTTCCTCCACACCTCTGACAGCCACCTCTGCCTCAACTTCTTTAGTGACCAACCCAATGATGCTGAGGTCGCCATGGCTACGACAAAGAGGTTGTACACTTGTCGCATCACTTATTACTCTACATTCATGTCGATCCATTAGGGATATTGTGGTTCAACGGAAAAACATAGCAATAGAAAATTTTCCTATGGCACTCTACTATTCAATTATTCATGCATTTTGTTGAAAGGAATGGAGCAAAACATCCACCTGGACCTACTTTTCAAAATCCTATGCATGAAAACAAGACCAAGTGCATTAGTGGCAGAATAACATTCTAACTGTACACCCTTTCATACGGTTTCACTTTATTTTGGCCATGTTTCTTTGCATTCCTCTGCTCATCCTTTTCCTGTGAACCAAACACCCGAGTTGACAGAAATCCTGTGTTCACAAATGCTCTGTTTCCCATGTGCATTCCTATCCTATTCCGGTGTTTTTCCTCCTATCCCTGCGTTTTTAGAATCATGCAAGCCAAATGAGCACTTACATAATTACTTTAGTTACAGGTAGGTGTCGAAGAAAAGTATGTGTGGTTTGTCCTGCTCCTGCCGCGATGTCGTACACCTCACCTGAGCTGCTCCATCGACAGAAGCATCCACCAAACCAGACATCACGACTCCTGACCATCTTTCGCCGCCTCAAATCTCCTTCCCTGCCGCCGGCACCCACCGCAACGGCATCACCATCATCGACTCAGCAGATCAACCTGACGAGTACACGGGTCCACAAGAGAGGTCGCACTCTTTTGTTTCTACTTATGTTATGCATTGCTTAATATTACCTGCGACTTTATTGTCATGTTCACCTCTTAGACACCAAGTTAGGTCCAAATTGACGTTCATACTTGAGTTCCAAATTAGTTGTGGGACACATATCGAGGCAGCAATGAATAGTATCTCTGTCTAATATCTGGTTCACCTAGGGTATGCCTATGTTGTTCATCTTGGGTGGGAAGCAAATAGTAAAGCCATCATCATCTGTTTTTTATTAAATTAAAGCAATCATCAGCCTGCTATCATTATGTTTGGATCCATCCACTGGTTGTTACCATTACTCTAGATTTCTGCATGCTCTCCTTACATAATCTCACTATTTTTTGTACGCATGCCAGATATTATACACAGTCATGCTGAACATGTGGAGAAAAAGAGAAGAGTTTTGCATGGCCATACAATGTCATGCAGACATCGCTCCATGGTAGGTTCAATGGAAAAACCTCTCCCCCTTCTCCAGATTGTAATCCAGAGGAAGATATCTGTTCTGAGGCGGATTCAGACGCAGCTGACCACTCCTATTTACCCCCAAGGTGTTTGCTCTAACTTGGCATGATGATGTTAGTCATATCATGCATATGTTGCATTGCAGTGCCTACTTTCGACGTCATATATGTCATCTTCTTAGTTTAGACATGTTTTGTAATGCCACCTGTTTAGTTTCAATATCATATATGGGAATTATGCAATGCCATCCTGTTTAACAAGGCATCATATATTTGAATGATATCTAGCCCATCCTTTTCTTCATTAAATTTCCATTTGTCGACAATGTTTGTACATTAAACTACTCTTCCTGTGAATCAGCCATTTGAGTGGGTGATGGAAAAATCTGGAGTGAAAACAAGGCTTTGAGAGCAGACAGTGCTACCTGTCGAAGCAGATCTCTTGCTGGGTCCCGATAGCTCCTCAGAGATGGATTCAGAGACATATGACCAGTCCTATTCCTCCACCGAGGTGTATTCTCTAACTTGGCATGGTTCTACTGCTCATATCAAGCATATGGTGTCTTGCATTGCATAGTTTAGACATCATATACACAATATTCAACACCATGTTCTTAGTTCAGACATCATATATGTGAATGCCCTCCGCTTAGCATATAAATCACATATGTGAATTAAATCATGCGATCCTAGTTACTTAGATAACATATATGTGAATTATGTCATGCGATCCTGTTTAGTTAGTCATCATATCTTTGAATTATGGTATGCTATGCTATCCAGTTTAGATAGACATCATATATGTGAAATTATGTCACGCTATCCGTTTTAGTTAAACAATATACATGACAATTATTTAATGCCCTCTTCTTTCCACACTATCTATTGCATCTGTCTCTCATACATTGTCTGTACATTCAATTATGTTTCTTGTTTATCAGCCATTTGAATTGGAGCGGGTGATGGCAGTATCTAGTGGAGTAAAAACACGGTCTTCAAATAAAACAGTGCTACCTCTTGGTGGAGATAGCACCCCAGTTGTACATGCACGAGAACCAGCCCTACCACACATAACCCAAACTCTCGCAGATTTTACCCCTACTGCGATGGACAGAGAACTAGCTTCACCCAATCTAACCCCAAACCCAGCAGATAGTAACCCAGTTCCTGTTGACACAGCACCATCTCCACCACAGTGCTCCCAAACAAGAGCAGTTAGTAAGGCAGGTCCAGTGCCTAAAGCGCCAGTACTACCACGACGAACCCCAGCTCCACCAGTTAGTACACCTATTCCTGTGGAGGAAGCACAACCAGCCATTCATAGTTTGGCATCTATCGCATTTGATGTTGTTAAATCCTATGTGCGTATCTTCCCATCATGGAAATATTATACTGAAGATGAAGGAAAATGCCAGTTGCAGGTGTTTGTCAAGGAGTTATGTGTAAAAATGTTATTCATGGCAATTACTTTGCTTTGTCCCATACATTCTACGTCCATGATGGTTATGATACAGCAAAAGTTTCCCATTTTTCTCTATAGAGAAGGACCAATTTGGTAACTCAGGATGAGGTAACTTGTGGTAATACCTCTGCTATCTTCAAAAATGCTTGGTGGCACTATCGGAATTACCTGAAGAAAACGTACTTCACTGGCAAAGAAACTCATCAAATTCCCTTACGTTCTCCTGAGACACATTTACTGGACGATGACTGGGAACGCCTTGTTCTTTACTGGTCCCGAACCAAGAATGTGGTAAGGTCTATGAGCTCATTTTATTTTAAGTACTATATGCTTGCGTCTTACTGTACTCTGTTCATGCAGAACAAGTGCTTAAACCTGAAGAACAACTGTTCTCATTTAAGATTCCATTACTATCATGCATACTGCTTTGCTCTTGTATCACTGTATTTACTCATACAAACATATTTTTAAATTGAACTATCCAATGGAAACTCCAATGGCACAACAGGTATGTTTACGCATGTTTCTTTAACAGGTTTGCTCTTATAAATAGCTTTGTTGATCTCAATTTCAATTGTGTATACAGTTGACTTCTCATATCATGCACATTACTAGCATCATAACAGGGCCAATAGTGTTGTTGTACATGTAGACCCGTGGTACCCATCTGAAATCTTGTTGTGCCGTTTAGTTTCCCACGCTTTGTATTCTTTCTGTGCTGCTTTTCTCTTGAACTGATATGATTTGAACCGTGTCTCTATTTTGATTTGGCAAGACAATGCAGTGACCATAGGACATAGATATATGTTTGTTTGATGCTTTTATAATGTACTACTTGGCAATAGAAGACTTGGTACTTTAATCTTGTCCACCTTACTAATGAACTGGTTCACCAAAATGAGTTTCATATACTAGTACATGCTAAACCTGCTATGTGTCTGCTTGTTTCTTCTTTTAGAATGCTGATAGAATATTGGGGAAGAGCACCTTATTAAGCAATGATAAAGGAAGTAATGCAGATAAGGTTCAGGATCGTGAGACATCCTTGTTGGTCTCCAACAAAGCTGATAAAACAGCTAAGGAAAACTATCTTGAAGACAGTGAGGCAACCCCAAAGTCCTGTCTTGGTTTACTGTTCGAGTTACTTGCCACTACCGCTTGCACAAGCTATTCAAACTCACTATCTGAATCCAACTACAAGCTGAAAGACATCGATCAGCTATGCTGCGACAAGAAGCGGAAGGACTGCAGAAGTCCCTGGAGCATTCAGATGCACACTTTCTGGTGCAACATCAAGCGTTGGAGGATTTTAGCGCCAAACAAGACAAAGCTAATAAGCTTTCTAAGCTTATTACCAGCATCGTGGATACCCAGGATAACGTTTCTTGAGCACTTCTTAAGTTGTTTCAGTTATGGACTTGTTTTGCTGCTGCGTTTATTTGCACTGGTGGCCAATTTGGATGGCAGGTGTATGTAATATGCTCCTTTGTTCCCAATATTTGCATTGTTGGCGAACTTTGATGCCTAGTGGATGTAATATGTGTAATAGCTGTAATAGGCTAGTGTTAGTTGCTTGCTTATTCATTTCCTTATTGTCTTGTTTAGTTGTTTGCTTGTAGTCACTACAGTCCTTTTTCCGTGTTTTTTAGTGGCCACAATAACCTAGTTTTGGTAACTAGGCCACAATAATCATGGCAACACACGGACTGTTGTAACCATGGGCCTCCTGCGGGCCGTAGGATCCGTGGGCTTTCTACGGGACGTAGGATCCATGGGCCTTTTACGGGCCGTAGGATCCATGGACTTTCTACGGGCCGTATGATCCATGGGCCTTCTACGGGCCGTAGGATCCATTGGTCATCTACGGGCCGTAGGATCCATGGGCCTTTTACGGGGCGTATAATCATTTCACCAAACATGGGTCGTACTATTCATGGACCGTAACGGGCCATTAATAGGCCGTATTTGATAACGCTATGAAAACAGCCCAATGGGTTATCAGGCCACAAACGGGCCGAATGTAACCACGGGCTGTATTTGGCCCACAAACGGAACAGGCCAGAAACGGACCGTATCTTACCGAATTCTAAAAATGAGCCCAAGAATAAATAGGCCCTTAGAAGGCCGAAAGTTAACACAGGCTAGAAACGGCCAGCAGAATAATGGGCCGTTAATGGGTATAAAGCGATACACTGTTCATTATGGGCTAGTTTCATCCCGGGCCTTTAATGGGCCGAGAGTTACAAAGGGCCTCATATGGCCGAAAGACATCATGGGCCATACATGGCCGGAAGTTACAACGGGCTGGAATCATATTGGAAGGCCCAGATGAAGCTACATGGCTTAATTCCGATAGGCCGTAACGGGTCGGTAGTAAGCGGGCCGTATATGGGCTATATACGGACATGTCGTTAACAGGCTTTCCGTGGGCCAGTGTCAGGACCCCGATCCTAAGTCACACCGATCTAGAATGTAACACATCATATCACTTTGCAGCCTCACACACCGTATTCCCACGGGTGCCACCTTACGTGGCCCGAGACCATTTGCGCATTTTGGCTCACGTATATGATAGTGTAGCTAGCATCCATATGATAGAGAACCCGGGCCGACATGACTAGTCGTGAACCCAAAGTGGCGCTAACTTACGGGGACAGGCATACATGAAAAAACATCGAACGTGTCGATCATCAGCGTGTGAATCCGGGCTGTAGCAACTGGGCTAACAGGACTCCGGGAACCCGGGCTGTAGCAGGCTAGCAGGACTCCGGAAATCACCGCATGACATTTCCCCGAAGGGACAGACAAAGGAATGAAGTGGATCACATGCCGGCCAGTCTAAGTGTTCCGGAGCAGTAGTAACTGGGCAAGCAGGACTCCGGTAAACCGGGCTGTAGCAGACTACCATGGCTCAGTGGAAGCACCAGACTACATTTCCCCATAAGAGAGGCTACCAAGGATAAACAACTAGGTTGTCGGATCCCACACATACCAAGCATTTCAATCATACACACAATATGCTCGATATGTGCAAATACAACATGGCATCACAACAAGACTCTACGACTCAGAGTATTTATTCATTAGGCTCCGAGGAGCCAAGTATTACAAACATGGGTCTCATGACCCAACATACAGAGCATACAAGCAACAAGCACATGCGGAAGCTTAACTTGTCTGAGTACAGACAACTACAAATGAAAAAGGCTGGGAAGCCTGACTATCTACAAGACCCTCCCGGGGGTACAAGATCGTAGCTGAGGTACCAAGCTAAACGTCGAAGTCCACACGGAACTACTAGCGAGACTGAAGTCTCTCTCTACAAAAACATAAATTAAGCAAACATGAGTACAAATGTACCCAGCAAGACATACATCAGAACTATCTACATATGCATTAGTATCAAAAAAGGGGGTGGTGTAGTTTAACTGCAGCAAGCCAGCTTTGACTCGGTGGCTATCCTGAACTATGACTACAAGTAACTCTTTTGAGGTGGCGCACACGAGTCCACCAATTCACCATATCAATACACCACTATGGATCCGCTTCCGTCTCCCTACGAGAAGGCCATCCATAGCCTCACGCTTATCTTGCGAGTTTTAGAGTATCCACTTTCACTTGTCTATGAACTGTTATAGGCAACCCAGAAGTCCTTTACCGTGGACGCGGCTATTCGAATAGATCATTTATAACCCTACAGGGGTGTACTTCTTCACACATGTTTCCACCACTTAGCGCCTGCAGACGACATGTGCTCGGCAGACTTCAAGCGAAAGCCGACGTGGGTGTGGACCACGACTGACTAACCACACAAGTCTCTAGTCCAGGTTTATCGCCTATCCGGGTTCCATCCGCGAGGATATCCGGCCGGGGTTTCGCTCACAGCCCCAAACGATGTGTGCAGGGTTCCTGAGACACCAAACGGGCACCCGGTACACCGTGCCATGGTGTATCTACCGCATCATAGCCCACCCCTAGGGTCAGCGCTACGCACGGCCTCCAACACATATCCTACAAACACCAGAAACTAGTTGCAACTCCTGGACAGAGGACAGGGGCGGTTAATAAGTCGAGCGGGGTCATATTTCAGGGCCCAATGCATGGTAGTAGCTGTTTCATGGATCACAAACACAGAACTCAATTCCTGAGGACGGTTTCAATGAGACAACCCACCATGTACTCCTACATGGCCTCTCACCGCTACCTTTACCAAATCGTGTTCACACACTTTGCTCTCAACAGTAGGACATGTTCACCACATTCTGATTCATCCCCGATGAATCAGACCTGACTCAACTCTAAGCAGTAGCAGGCATGACAACAAGCATGAATGAATAGGCACATCCGGGCTCAAACAACTCCTACTCATGCTAGTGGGTTTCACCTATTTACTATGGCAATGACAGGTCATGCAGAGGAAAAGGGGTTCAACTACCGCAGCATGTAACAGTTGAATCATTGTTGTCGTAATGAAGTAAAAGAGAGCATAAGCGAGAGAGTGGGATTGTATCGGAATGAACAAGGGGGTTTTGCTTGCCTTGTACTTCTGAAGATAGTATAGTTCTTCATCGGTGTAATTGATCTCATCGTCGGAACCACGTCTACTGAGAGGGGACAAATACCGGCAACATAGAAGGAACACAATCAATGCAATGCACAAAATGATGCATGCTCATGACATGGCAATATGCTATGATTTGGGCTAATGCAACTAGCAACAATTTAAATGAAGTTGGTTTGAATCCAAGATTCAAATTCAAACTCCATATGTGAAATTCAAATGCCATTTAATTGATTTGACCTGATCGGAAGGTATAAGTTGTTCAAACATGCATGAAAATGGTACAAATGGAAAGATTGGATTTTTCTGATCATTTTTCATATATAAATTATTTCATTTGGAGTTGTAGTTGAATTTTCTATGAATTTTTGAAGTTCAAATCATTTTCTGGATTTTCTGGTTATTTAGAATTAAACAAAATCCAGTAAATGACTTACTGCATCAGCATGACATCACGCTGACGTCAGCGGTCAACTGAGCGGCCCAGGTCAAACCTGACCAGTGGGGTCCACTAGTCAGTGACACAGTGGTGGTTAGTGTCGCTGACAGGTGGGGCCGGGTCAACAGACACGTCAGCAAGTCAATACTGACGTGTGGGGTCGGTCAACGTGTGATGTGGCCGGGTCAAACTGACCTGTGGGGCCCGTGGGGGATAGTTTAATCTAAACACAATCAAAACCTGGGTTAGTTAGGTCGTGGGGCCCAGCTGTCATTGTCATAGGGTTAGACTAATAACATAATTAGTACTAATCTAATCCGCCACGTTAGCTTGCCAGAGTTTGGCCAGCGGCAACCTCAAACCACGGCGGCGTTCGCTCGGGATTGAGCTATGGGCGACCATTTGCCTCGCCGTTTGCGTCTAATGGCAGTGGTGAGTGCGGCGCATCCAGCAGGGCGGACGCCGGAGGCTGGTATGGCCGGAGCTAGGCGGCGGCCGCAGTTTGGTGATGGCATGGGCGACCACTACGGGGCACAGGAAGGATAGCTAGGGGGTGTTTTAGTCCCCTGAGATCATCTCGAGCACGATTACATGCTCAGGTTCAAGCTACGGCGCCTGTAGCCATGACGACGCCATGGCCGGCGGCACGGGGATCTCTGCTCCAGTGGCTAGGCTGGTTAGGGGAAGAGATTCACTGCGGGGAGGAGGGGGAATGCTCGGGAGCTCACAGAGGGGTAGAAGACGGTCTCGGAAGGCTCGGGGAGGCGTTGAGGACGATGAATCGGACGGCGGCATCCGGCGCCCGTGGACGGGGAAGAAAGGTCGGGGACGATGCTTCGGTGCCCTTCCGGTCGCCTGGATCGGTGAGGAGGACGTAGACGAGGCGGCGGAGCTCTTGGATACGTCGGGGAGGCGAGAGGGAGGCTGTGGCTACGACAACTATGAGCGGGGGCGACAACAGCGTTCGGCCGTGGCGGTGAAGAGGCGAGGAAGAGAGAGAGAGAACGAAAGAGAGGGAGGGTTCGATCCGGACGGCACCGTGGAGAGGGCTCGTGGTGTTGCGCCGGTGGAGAGGCAGGAAAGCAGGTGGAGGCGTGGCGCGCTCGGGCGCGAGCGCGCTTTGTCCTGCCTCTACCTACTGGCAGAGGAGGAAGATGACTGGCAGGAGGGCCAGGTGGGCTGGGCCAGCAGGTACAGCAGCGGGCCGCCAGGTTAGTTCCCTCTTCTTCCATTTCTGTTTCTGTTTTTTTCTTTCTATTTTGCATGTGTGTTTTGAATTTGGTTTTGAAACCAATTCAATTTTGTTGCTTCTGAAAAATATTGTGGGAGCTAGATGGACTATTCTGGTGTCACAGCCCCTGATCAGCCCTTGCTTGATTTTTCTTGCATCCATGCATCATGTCTAAATTTCTTTCAAATTTGAATTGGGGAATTGGAGAGCCTCAGAAATCATTTCTAAAAATGATCAACATTAAAAATTGCTAATGTTCCTTTTCTGCTTTGAAAAAGTATTGGCAAGAATAAAATTCAAACCAATATTTTTAGAGGTTCAAAAGTATTTATCTTGGGCCTTTGAGTTAAATCCTATAGTATTTGAATTGGATTATATTCATAATAATTAGTTTACTAATCCAATAATTCTGAAAATTGGTGAGTGGCTCTGAATATATTATACATAGCCACATGATTATTTTCAGAAGCTAAAAAAATAGTTTAGTGCCTGAACTAAATCAGAACACAAAAAACAAAATAGAAAACAGAACATAAATTATGGAAAGACAGAAACCTCACCTGGGCCTTACCTGGCAGAAGTGGCCCAGCCCACCAGGGGCTGAGTGGTCTTCTTCCTCCTGCCAGGAGGACAGACAGGTGCGTTGCGAGCGCGCCGACGACGCCTTGCCACCTCCTGCTTCAGCCACACGACCCCGACCCCTCCAGACGTGCCACGGAGACGCCCAGCGCTCCCTCTCGCTTTCCCCTCCTCTCCCTGGACCTCACTCCCCTCTCTGCTCTCTCTCTCTCTCTTTCTCACGACCGAGCGGAGCTCGTCGCCGCCGACACCGTCCACCGCGGCCACCAGCCCTCCCCCACCCAACGGTTGTGCTCTATTGCTCCGCCTCGACGCCTGCATCGTCCTCTCCGAGCCATGCAACCCGGGGCGCATCGAATTGCCGCCATCGACGTCGTCTTCCACCCCGGCCGTCCGAGATCACTGGCAATGCCCCATCGCCGTTCGTCTTCCCGCGAGCCCGCGGAGCACGCCCGTCGACCCGCCGTGAGCTCCCCTCTACTTCCTCTCCTTCCTCATGCTCGATTTCGCACTCCAGCCCCGCATCGGAACGCGCCCGTAGCTCCGGCCCCCGCCGTCATCGTGGTTGTCGTCGCCACGGACCACCCCACGGCCAGGCACGTCCATGATCTGAAGCGCCTCATCGCGCTGGTTCCGTAGAGCCTAAGAGCGCGAGCTCTCGTGGCCGGAATCGCCCGTCCGGCGAGCCGCCGCCGCGCTATGAGGTCACCGACGACTAACCCCGGAGGCCGCTGACGTGGACCCGTCATTAGCACTAATGATGGGGTGAACGAACCCCCTAGCTCACTGACATACGGGCCCCACGCACTAATTAACCCCAGTTTATTCCTGCTTAGATTTAACTTAATCACGGTGGCCCCACGTGTCAGCTTTGACTTTGGTCAAGTCGACGTTGACCGGTCCCACCTGTCATCCAGCAAAACCAGCCTGAGACACTGACGTATGGGTCCCACGGGTCAGGTTTGACCCGGACCAGCCCCTGTTGACCTGCTGACGTCACAGTGACGCAATGCTGACGCAGTATTACATTTTCTGGATTTATTTTTAATCAGGAAATTCCAAAAAATACCCAAAACTTCTAAAATTCATAGAAATTCAACCATAACTCCAAATGAAACAAATTATCTATGAAAAAATATCTATGAAAAATTATCAGAAAAATCCAATCTATCCATCTGTACTGGTTTCATGCATGTTAAAGCAACTTAACCCTGCTGTTTATATCAAAACATGATAAAGCACTATATAAATTCATAAGATGAGTTTGGGGTTGAATCTTTGGTTCAAAATGGCTCAAACCCATCTGGTTGTAGTTGCATTAGCCCAACACACTCATTTTGCTATGTCATGATCATGCATCATATTGTGCATCGCATTGATTGTGTTTCCTTCTCTGTTGCCGGTAATTGTCCCCTCTCGATAGCCGTGATTCCGACGATGAGTTCGATGACACCGATGAAGAACTATAATATCTTCAGAAGTGCCAGGAAAGCAAACCCCCTTGTTCATTCTGATACAATCCCACCCTCTCGCTCCTGCTCTCTTTTACTGCATTACGACAACAACGATTCATCTGTTACTTGCTGCGGTAGTTGAACCCCTTATCCTCTGCATGACCTGTCATTGCCACAGTAAAAAGATGAAACCCACTAGCATGAGTAGGAGTTGTTTGAGCCCTGATGTGCCTACTCATTCATGCTTGGTTGTCATGCCTGCTACTGCTTAGAGTTGAGTCAGGTCTGATTCATCGGGGATGAATTGGAATGGTGATGAACATGTCCGACTGTGTGTGAGCTAAGTGTGTGAACACGATTTGGTAAAGGTAGCGGTGAGAGGCCATGTAGGAGTACATGGTGGGTTGTCGCATTGAAGCCGTCCTCAGGAACTGAGTTCTGTGTTTGTGATCCATGATACAGTTACTACCACGCATTGGGCCCGAAACCAATGGACCCTCTCGGCTTCTTAATGACCCTTGTCCTCTGTCCAGGAGTTGCAAGTAGTTTCTAGTGTTTGTAGTATGCTGGAGGCCGTGCGCAGCGCTGACCCGAGGGGTGGGCTGTGATGCGGTAGGCACGTGGCCGGGCATGCCGGGCGCCCGTTTGGTGTCTCGGAACCCTGTACACATTGTTCGGGGCCGTATGTGGAAACCTCGGCCGGACTCCCTGCGGATGGAACCTGAATAGGCGATAAACCTGGACTAGAGACTTGAGTGTTTGGGTAGGCTGTGGCCGACACCCTCGCTGGGCTTCCGCTTGAAGGTTGCCGAGTACATGCTGTGTAAACGGCGGTAAGTGGTGAGAGCGTGTGTGACGAAGTACACCCCTGCAGGGTTAATATGATCTATTCGAATAGCCGCGTCCGCGGTAAAGGACTTCTGGGTTGCCTATAACAGTTCATAGACAAGTGAAAGTGGATACTCTAAAATGCACAAGATAAGCGTGAGTGCTATGGATGGCGTTCTCGTAGGGAGACGGGAGCGCATCCATAGTGGAGTATTGATATGGTGAATATGTGGACTCGTGTGCGCCACCTCAAAAGAGTTACTTGCAGTCGTAGTTAGGATAGCCACCGAGTCAAAGCTGGCTTGCTGCAGTTAAACTCCACCACCCCCTTTGTTGATACCGATGCATATGTCGATAGTTCTGATGTAAGTCTTGCTGGGTACATTTGTACTCACGTTTGCTTAATTTATGTTTTTGCAGAGAGACTTCAGTCTCGCTAGTAGTTCCACGTGGACTTCGACGTTTAGCTTGTTACCTCAGCTACGATCTTGTGCCCTTGGCAGGATCTAGTAAATAGTCAGGCTTCTCAGCCTTTTTCATTTATAGATGTCTGTACTCAGACATGTTAAGCTTCCGCATGTGCTTTGACTTGTATGCTCTGGATGTTGGGTCATGAGACCCATGTTTGTAATATCTCGCTCTTCGGAGCCTAATGAATAAATACTCTGAGTCGTAGAGTCTTGTTGTGATGCCATGTTGTATTTGCACATATCGAGCATATTGTGTGTATGATTGAAATGCTTGGTATGTGTGGGATCCGACAACCTAGTTGTTTATCCTTGGTAGCCTTTCTTATGGGGAAATGTAGTCTTGTGCTTCCATGAGCCATAGTAGTCCGCTACAGCCCGGTTCACCGGAGTCCTGCTAGCCCAGCACTACTGCTCCGGAACACCTGACTGGCCGGCATGTGTTTCACTTCGTTCCTATGTCTGTCCCTTCGGGGAAATGTCACGCGCTGACATCCGGAGTCCTGCCTAGCCTGCTACAGCCCGGGTTCCCAGAGTCCTGTTAGCCCAGTGCTACAGCCCGGATTCGCACGCTGCTAACCGACATGCTCGATGTTGATTCATGTATGCCTGTCCCCGTAAATTAGTGCCACTTTGGGTTCACGACTAGCCATGTCGGCCCGGGTTCTCTGTCATATGGATGCTAGCGACACTATCATATACGTGAGCCAAAAGGCGCAAACGGTCCCGGGCCATGGTAAGGCGACACCCGTGGGAATACCGTGCGTGAGGCCGCAAAGTGATATGAGGTGTTACAGGCTAGATCGGTGTGACTTAGAATCGGGGTCCTGACATCTGGAGACCCACCAAATGTTTCAGAATTATTGGAGGGCAATCGGGGTCCTGACATCTGGAGACCCACCAAATGTTTCACCCTTTCCCATAAATAATGAACATTTTTGGAGGGCAATCTAGGTTCATTGAAAATATTTTGAGTTGAACCTATTTGAATTGATTTAGTGCCAGGGCTTGGTCATCCCCAATTCAAATTTCCTTTGAATTTAAAAATGCTGCTTAGATGCAAATGTAACTATCTGCAAACAAATTCTAGGGTTGTGAGAACTCACCCCCACTAAACAAGAATCTCGTCCCGAGATTCAGGACATGAGTTAAGAAGACAGAGGGGACACAAGGCTAACACAAACTTCTCGATCCGACTGTCCTCATCGAGGATATTGATGATTGCATCATTTAGTCTTGACGTCTTGCTCTGAGAATTCCATCCAACATGACAATGAGAAGGGAAACCTTAAAGAGTCGATCTTCTCGAAGATTAAGCAACTCACGGTCATCTCACGGAGTGAGACATAGAAACATCTCGCGAACCGAGACACAAAACACATATCAAGAGGGATGGAGAGGGACGGATGACGAAGGTCAAATTTGGTAGGCAACAATCCCATGCTTAGGTGAGATGGTGAATGAGTGTCAAAGCAGCGAGGAGATAGGTTTCTATGATTCCATAACGGGGCACCTTAGACAAGGTGACTCGTAGAAATATCCCCTTAGGTGGAAAAAAGAATTACTTTTGATACATAAATGTAACGCCCACGATGCGGCTATATCTCCCACGTGTCGAGGCACGACTTAGAGGCATAACTGCATTGTGGTTTTGTCGCAAGAAGGGTCATCTTCACACAATCCCATGTAATGAACAAGAATGGGATAAAGAGTCGGCTTACAATCGCCACTTCACACAATACATAAATAAAACATACATCATTCAAGATACACACACAGGTCCGACTACGGAACCAAAAGAAAAGAAGACAACCCAACTGCTAGATCCCCGATCGTCCCAACTGGGCACCACTACTGATCAAAATGAAAAGAAACAACACAACAAACAGATCTTCATCGAGCTCCCACTTGAGCTCGGTTGCGTCACCTGCACTGGCATTGTCGGCACCTGCAACTGTTTTGGAAGCATCTGTGAGTCACGAGGACTCAGCAATCTCACACCCGCGAGATCAAGACTATTTAAGCTTAAAGGTAGGAAAGGGGTAAGGTGGTGAGGTTGCAGCAGCGACTAAGCATATATGGTGGCTAACATACGCAAATAAGAGCGAGAAGAGAAGCAACGGAACAGTCGTCAACTAGTGATGATCAAGAAGTGATCCTGAACTCCTACTTACGTCAAACATAACCCAGAAACCGTGTTCACTTCCCAGACTCCGCCGAGAAGAGACCATCACGGCTACACACGCAGTTGATGCGTTTTAATAAAGGTCAAGTGTCAAGTTCTATACAACCGGATATTAACAAATTCCCATCTGCCACATAACCGCGGGCACGGCTTTTGAAAGATAATACCCTGCAAGGGTGTCCCAACTTAACCCATTATAAGCTCTCACGGTCAACGAAGGATAAACCTTCTCCCGGGAAGACCCGATCAGTCTCGGAATCCCAGTTACAAGACATTTCGACAATGGTAAAACAAAACCAGCAAAGCCGCCCGATGTGCCGACAAATCCCGATAGGAGCTGCACATATCTCGTTCTCAGGGCAACACCGGATGAGACATCCTACGAGTAAAACCAGACCTCGAGTTTCCACGAGGGGGCCCCGCAGTCTACTCAGTTCGGACCAACACTCGAAGGAGCACTGGCCCAGGGGGGTTAAAATAAGATGACCCTTGAGTCTGCAGAACCCAAGGGAAAAGGGGATAGGTGGTAGCAAATGGTAAAACCAAGGTTGGGCCTTGCTGGAGGAGTTTATTCAAAGTGAACTGTCAAGGGGGTCCCATAAATCACCCAACCGCGTAAGGAACGCAAAATCAAGGAACATAACACCGGTATGATGGAAACTAGGGGCGGCAAGAGTGGAACAAAACACCAGGCATAAGGCCGAGCCTTCCACCCTTTACCAAGTATATAGATGCATTAATTAAATAAAAGATATTGTGATATCCCAACAGAGTTCATAAAATCCATGTTCCAACAAGGAACAAACTTCAACTTCACCTGCAACTAGCAACGCTATAAGAGGGGCTGAGCAAAAGCGGTAACTTAGCCAAACAACGGTTTGCTAGGAAAGGATGGTTAGAGGCTGACATGGCAATATGGGAGGCATGATATAGCAAATGGTAGGTAGCGCAGCATGGCAATAGAGCGAACAACTAGCAAAGCAAAGATAGAAGTGATTTCGAGGGGTGGTCATCTTGCCTGAGATCCCGCAAGGAAGAGGAACGAGTCCATGAAGAAGACAAATGGATGTAGTCGAACAAATCCTCACAACTCCGGAACGAACCGAAGCTAACGGGAGAAGCAAACCGGAAAGAAACAAACACCATAGTAAACAACCACCACATACACATGGCATGATGCACAAACAAGTATGATGCATGTCTGGTTTAAATGAGGCATGGCATGGGAAAATGCAACAAACAAAACTACAAATTAAATGGAGCTCAATATGCAACGAGTTGCATATTGACTAAACACCACATCAATTATTTAGTTCTCTCTCATTTATGGACCCAACAATATTAAATGTTATTAACCATGGCAAGAGGTGAAGCATATAGAAACTACCTATTTTAGGCAATTTAAATGAGGCCGGAACAACAAACAACAATTTCCGGAAAATCCTCATGTCCATAATTTAGATTTGGTACTGTTCTGCCCTAAACACAATTTTAATGTTGTAAAACAGCAAAATGAAGTGAACCATGTTAAACTAGGCATTTTTCTACCCCGTTTACATATAAAGTTTATTAAAATCCGAGTTACGGTTATTTGGTTATGGAATAAATCATTTTAACATGGCATATATGCAAAATTAAATAAACAGCAAGTTTAAACATTTTAACATGGGATAAAACTGGCATATTATTAATCTACACAAAATTCTAAGCATTTTACATGTTTAAATCATTTTAATCCGATGCACGGTTTGTGAGATATTATATGCATGATGTGCAAGGGGTTTTCTGTAAAACTGGCAGTCTCTGGATAATTAGGAAATTGGCAGCAGCGAAAAAAAACACTGCGGGCCTAAACTGGCTGGCCCACTGGTGCACAGGAGCGGGCACTGGGCGCTGCTCACCATGGGCTGAGGCCCGGTCGATGGAGGAGGCTCGCGGGGCGACGCAGGTGTGCGGCCGGGCCGAAGCAGAGGAGCGGCTGGGCCGGATCTGGTGAAGGGGAGGTGGCCCAGGCGCGGGCGGTCAGTCGTAGGACTTGGCGGGGTCAACGCGAGCGAGGAGCGGGACGAGGCGCTGGTTCAGGTGAGCGAAGCAGAGGCCCAGGACTTGGCGGACGGCGCTTATGGTTTCCGGCGAGGGCACCGGTGCTCGGCGACGAGCATCAGGGAGGCAGGAGGCCTCGGGCGCTGGGCATCCACGAGCTTGGGGGGGGGGGGTTCAGGGCGCGGTCAACACGAGCAGCGCTCGCGTCCTGAAACTGACGAAGCGGGCGGCGACAGCTTTGTTCCTCTGCTCGAAGCAGAGACGAGGCCCTGCGGCGGGAGGCGAGCAAGGGCAGTCGGGCGAGAGGAGCCGGGCGGAGGCGACCCGATCCGGCGGCACGAACGGCAGGGACGGGGAGGACACACATGGCGGCTCCGGACGAGGCGAAGGCCTCCGGCGAAGAAGCTCCAGGCGGCGGCGCAGCTCGAACACGAACTTGGCGCGGGGTCGGGAAGGAGGAGGCGCTCGGCAGGAGGCGAGGCAGGCAGCGGCAACGGGGACGAGGTGAGGATGCTCCTTCCTGTTCAATCCGAGAAGGGGAGAGCAGGGGAGGTCAGAGAGGGCAAAGGAGAGAGAGACACGGACGCGCGGCAGCGGGGTCTCACCGGCGAGGTCCGGGACGAGACGACGTGGACGGGAGGCTACGGGGACTGGGCTTGGGCGCTCGGCCTCCTGTTCGGCTGCTTCGGCCACGAGGACGAGGAAGCGGGCACGCGAGGTGGAGCTCGGGCGCGCGAGAGGCCCGGCGAGGACGCGGCTTGAGGCGGAGCAAAGGCGGATCCAAGAGGTCGGACGCGAGCTTGGGCTGCAGGCATCCATGGCACTGCATTAGGAGGTCGAGAGGGAGATGTGAGGCACGGGAGGTGCAGGGGAAAACGGAGGAGCAGCAGCAGGGCATCTCACCGGCGGCAGAGGGGTTCCTGTGCTCCGGTGAGGTGGAACTCTGGCGTGGCACGCGAAGACGACGGGATCCAGGGGAGGCACTAGTTGGCGGGGAGAGATCGAGAGGGAGTTTGGATCGGGGGCGCGGGCACCTAGATCGAGGAGGAGCAGTGGAGAGCGCTGGTTGGATGGATCGGGCAGGAGGGACGGTGGTTGGCTCGGGATGGATCCCGAGAGAACAGTGGCGGCGGCGGTGAGATGGATGGGACAGGGGAGGATTCCTAGAAAATAGGGTTTGGTCTGATTTGGGTGGGGTTGGTCTTATATATAACAAGTGAATTTTTGATAGGGGCATTTGGTCCCTCCGATTAAAATCGGACGATCGAGAAAATAATAGGTAGGGAGTCCAAATAACAAAACGGAGATATTTTGTAGATGTTAGGGGATGATCCGG
This sequence comes from Triticum aestivum, assembly GCF_018294505.1. Taxonomy (NCBI): domain Eukaryota; kingdom Viridiplantae; phylum Streptophyta; class Magnoliopsida; order Poales; family Poaceae; genus Triticum; species Triticum aestivum. Next base: position 268,360,226 of record NC_057811.1, read on the forward strand.
ACCCAACGGTAACGATAGTCCGGTTCGGGTTCGGTACAATTTCCGGACGCGCGGGAGGGGATCGCGGGCTGACGAGAGAGGTTAGTTGGTTTGACAAGAGGGAATCGAAAACATGGTTGGTCTCGGAACGGTCAAGGAAGACAAGGGGGGAACGCGGCAACTACGAACGAATGCAGGTTTTAAAAACAATGACGACAACAAGTGCCGATGCAATGCGGATGATGCGATGATGAATGCAACAAACAAATAAAACACACGGCGGTCACGCAAAACATGGCAGGCGTCTGGAGCGTCGGTCTCGGGGCGTTACAATAAATCATTGAAATTCTCTATACCAGCCTAAGGCAAATCTCAACCGATCATTTGAAGGAGTCCGGAAGAATGGCATACTCAAACTAGGATGGATGACGTGGACTACCTTGTTGAAGACAACGCAATGGATGATCTTCGCTTATCACAGGAAATAGACGGGACCCACGGTAAGCCAACTTTTGAAGATGATCCCGAATAGCAATTAGTGAAAAGGCAGACCATAGGTAAGATGGCACAAAGGCAGGTCCAAGTTGGGAACAAAATGTAAATGTTGGGAATGTTCCAACCATCATATCTGCCTGAGATTCAGATCTGGTTGGTAATGGGATATTTCAGGCAGCATGTCTGGAGAAAGAAAGGTTGCAACACAAATCGACGAGATGATGTTGCCAGATTCTCGGGAAATGAACTATGATAGCAAGCTCCAAAACATGAGCTGGTTCTGCTACATACATGTGAACACGCTGTCCAAGACAAGCATGACCACGTGGTAGTCTTATAATAAAACACTACCGAGTTCAGGTGGGGAACCATCATCGAGGATATTGGAATCGTGTGCATGAACTAGTATTCGCACAACAACTCCTTTTCCTCGAACAAATCAATCAGTGGCTTGGTGTGCTAGGAACACATATGGAGTGGAGGCGGCCAACCTATCAAACCATAGAGCACTTCGCACGTGCATCACTAACTTGGGATGATTCCAGAGGAGGCAAAAATAAACATTCTCGAATTCACGGCGGCAACTTGCATCGAAGGGACATGAATTAGAGGAGGTCACTTCTTTCATCCAAACATATGCTTCATGAGCTAGCATGAAGAAATGCTTTCAAAAGTTTCCAACACTAGCTTAATGTTCAACATGAATCATGGAGGAGACAAAATATTGCTGATGGGCTCAACAGCAAGTCATCGGAATTTCCATATCACTGGAATTCCACCATTATGTGAACAATGTATAGTATTGGTCAGACCAAAAGATGTAATGGTGTATGCTCGAGGGATCAACCACGAGTAAGACAACATTACGAACATCGTTGGTTCTGATTTGATTTTACAATAGCCCACCTCAAATCAAAGATTGGATAAGATAATAGCACCGACAACTGATCACGAGGATCAATCAATGAAGATATCATCTTTCTTCAATACACACACACACACAAGGATATCCCTTTGAAATGAACTAAGTCAGATGAAGCTTTTATCTTCCAACTCTCCAAGTTATTGTTTAGCTTAACCAACTGGCTCATGGGTATCCAACACAGATTCTTGGAGAAAGGGGTGGCTACAAGAAACCAATTTGATCACGAACTCAACATAGCCGTCAGGTGACAACCTAGTAACACTTCCGAGAAGATATTCGGAAAATCATGAGCCACCGATATGTTACTACGCTCGAGAACAATCTTGCTTTTCATGGAAAGACGATATGATCAGAAGAGTGAGCGTTTGGCACGATCCTAGCTCATTGATCGAAGGGTGCTCCAAAAATAAGGAGTAGGTAGCGCGATCAGTCTTGGACTTACGATTCAAAACCCAACATGCTAAAATGAAATTATTGTCCATTAACTACCAACCAACACGGCTGCTAGGAGTATTGATTTCACACATCATAGTTCACTTGTCGGCATTCCGGTTGCTACAACACGGGACCGAGGAATGAATAATGATGGCGAGAAGTATCACCGCGTCAAGAATTCATAAGAGGTGGTGCATTTCTCATGACACTCCTGACATAAAGAGGCAACACTCCAGGTAGAACAGAACAAAAGCTGGATTGGCATTTTGATACATGGAATACAACTGCTTTGACCCAATCCTAGATATGGATGAGGTACTGGAGTTTGTTTCTCCTAGTCATTCCAGAATAGAATGGCTTGACAGACCACAAAAGGAAAGGCATTGCTGAACACGAATGCACACATACTCTTGGCTATCAATTGATAGACGAAGGTCGAGAAACCACTAAAGAGGGACAACTCAAAGGAACATATGATTTTCTGAGTTGTGGACGCATATATTAGTACGTCGAACAAGGTCAACATATTTCTTCCGGATAACCCATGCAGAAGAGGAAGGACTGGCAGATTCACAACTTTTGAATGGAGAACTCATCAAGAGCACTCTTGTTGTGATCATTCGGTTCAACAAGGAACTTCTGCCATAAGTAGTTCATGGTATTTGGAAGAAGAAAATACCACAGACCTCTAGGACTATCGCAAAGGTTACTAATATCCTAAAGGAACTAGCAAACACTATCAACATGAAGTAAGTAGGGTGAATCTTGGGCTCAAGAACCCAGAAATAGAATACCTACAAACTAAATGGCATCACGGGATGCTTTCGAGAATGATGGCCAGAATCATCACACTGGGAATACAAATCATCACACTGGGTGGTTCTCCAAGACACCTAGGGTCATAATAATAGTTTCAACATATATGTCGAGGCAATGGAGTGCCTCAACACACTGGTTAGTGTGGTTAATCTGGCCCAAAGGAACATCGGGAATGGGAAGAAAGATTTGCAAGTGCATCAGACTATTTAGAAACCTGGGATGACTCAGATAGCATAACAACTAAAAATGCTCAAAAAGATTTGAGACATCATGCAAAATGGTGGCATAAACACTTAACAACATCATATCAAGGTTCCGAGGCCAACTAACAACACACTGGAGTAGTAGAAACTGAACTGAGGCTTGAGACCAACAATCCTAAGAGTCTACGAACTAGTAACACGTGATCCTGATAGAAGATGAGAAGCCTAGTTCTTAATCCCCATAGAAGAGAAGAGGATGACTCAGAACAGAAGGACATAAGGTAAAGGTGTAAAAAGAGCCTTACGTTCCCTTCCACAATCAATTCCCTTATATAACTAAAGCATTTCTAGACTCGACTTTGACCAGTTTGGCTTGGTAATCCTACAGGCAGTCAGGCTCTGATACCAAAGCTGCCAGGACCCCGATCCTAAGTCACACCGATCTAGCATGTAACACATCATATCACTTTGCGGCCTCAAGAACGGTATTCCCATGGGTGCCACCTTACCTGGCCCGGGACCGTTTGCACATTTTGGCTCACGTATATGATAGTGTCGCTAGCTTCCATATGACAGAGAACCCGGGCCGACATGACTAGTCGTGTACCCAAAGTGGCGCTAACTTACGGGGACATGCATACTTGAACCAGAATCGAACGTGTCGGTCATCAGCGTGTGAATCCGGGCTGTAGCAACTGGGCTAACAGGACTCCGGGAACCCGGGCTATAGCAGGCTAGCAGGACTCTGGAAATCACCACGTGACATTTCCCCGAAGGGACAGACACAGGAACGAAGTGGATCACATGCCGGCCAGTCTAAGTGTTCCGGAGCAGTAGTAACTGGGCTAGCAGGACTCCGGTAAACCGGGCTGTAGAAGACTACCATGGCTCAGTGGAAGCACCAGACTACATTTCCCCATATGAGAGGCTACCAAGGATAAACAACTAGGTTGTCGGATCCCACACATACCAAGCATTTCAATCATACACACAATATGCTCGATATGTGCAAATACAACATGGCATCCCAACAAGACTCTACGACTCAGAGTATTTATTCATTAGGCTCCGAGGAGCCATGTATTACAAACATGGGTCTCAGGACCCAACATAAAGAGCATACAAGCAACAAGCACATGTGGAAGTTTAACTTGTCTGAGTACAGACAACTACAAATGAAAAAGGCTGGGAAGCCTGACTATCTACAAGACCCTCCCGGGGGTACAAGATCGTAGCTGAGGTAACAAGATAAACGTCAAAGTCCAAGCGGAACTACTAGCGAGACTGAAGTCTCTCTCTACAAAAACATAAATTAAGCAAACGTGAGTACAAATGTACCCAGCAAGACATACATCAGAACTATCTACATATGCATCAGTATCAACAAAGGGGGTCATGGAGTTTAACTACAGCAAGCCAGCTTTGACTCGGTGGCTATCCTGAACTATGACTGCAAGTAACTCTTTTGAGATGGTGCACACGAGTCCACATATTCACCATATCAATACACCACTATGGATCCGCTTCCGTCTCCCTACGAGAAGGCCATCCATAGCACTCACGCTTATCTTGCGAGTTTTAGAGTATCCACTTTCACTTGTCTATGAACTGTTAAAGGCAACCCAGAAGTCCTTTACCGTGGAGGCGGCTATTCGAATATATCATTTATAACCCTGCAGGGGTGTACTTCTTCACACATGTTTCCACCACTTAGCGTCTGCACCCGACATGTGCTCGGCAGACTTCAAGAGAAAGCCGACGTGGGTGTAGACCACGACCTGACTAACCACACAAGTCTCTAGTCCAGGTTTATCGCCTATTCAGGTTCCATCTGCGAGGAGTTCCGGCCGGGGTGTCGCTCACAGCCCCAAACAATGTGTGCAGGGTTGCTGAGACACCAAACGGGCGCCCGGTACACCATGCCACAGTGAATCTACCGCATCATAGCCCACCCCTAGGGTCAGCGCTATGCACGGCCTCCAACACATATCCTACAAACACCAGAAACTAGTTGCAACTCCTGGACAGAGGACAGGGGCGGTTAATAAGTCGAGCGGGGTCATATTTCAGGGCCCAATGCATGGTAGTAGCTGTTTCATGGATCACAAACACAGAACTCAGTTCCTGAGGAAGGTTTCAATGAGACAACCCACCATGTACTCCTACATGGCCTCTCACCGCTACCTTTACCAAATCATGTTCACATACTTAGCTATGAACAGTAGGACATGTTCACCACATTCCGATTCATCCCCGATGAATCAGACCTGACTCAACTCTAAGCAGTAGCAGGCATGACAACAAGCATGAATGAGTAGGCACTTCAGGGCTCAAACAACTCCTACTCATGATAGTGGGTTTCATCTATTTACTGGGCAATGACAGGTCATGCAGAGGAAAAGGGGTTCAACTACCGCATCATGTAACAGTTGAATTGTTGTAATCCTAATGCAGTAAAAGAGAGCAGAACGCGAGAGAGTGGGATTGTATCAGAATGAACAAGGGGGTTTTGCTTGCCTGGCACTTCTGAAGACAGTACAATTCTTCATCGGTATCATTGATCTCCTCGTCGGAACCACGTCTACTGAGAGGGGACAAATACCGGCAACATAGAAGGAACACAATCAATGCAGTGCACAAAATGATGCATGATCATGACATGGAAATATGTTGTGATTTGACCTAATGCAACTAGCAACAATTTAAATGAAGTTGGTTTGAATCCAAGATTCAAATTCAAACTCCATATGTGAAATTCAAATGCCATTTAATTGATTTGACCTTATCAGCTGGTATAAGTTGTTCAAACATGCAAGAAAATGGTACAAATGGAAAGATTGGATTTTTTTGATCATTTTTCATATATAAATTATTTCATTTGGAGTTATAGTTGAATTTTCTATGAATTTTTGAAGTTCAAATCATTTTCTGGATTGTCTGGTTATTTAGAATTAAACAAAATCCAATAAATGACTTACTGCATCAGCATGACATCACGCTGACGTCAGCGGTCAACTGAGCGGCCCAGGTCAAACCTGACCAGTGGGGTCCACTAGGAAGTGACACAGTGGTGGTTAGTGTCGCTGACAGGTGGGGCCGGGTCAACAGACACGTCAGCAAGTCAATACTGACGTGTGGGGTCGGTCAACGTGTGATGTGGCCAGGTCAAACTGACCTGTGGGGCCCGTGGGGGATGTTTAATCTAAACACAATCAAAACCTGGGTTAGTTAGGTCGTGGGGCCCAGCTGTCATTGTTATAGGGTTAGACTAATAACATAATTAGTACTAATCTAGTCCGCCACGTCAGCTTGCCGGAGTTTCACCGGCGGCGACCTCAAACCGCGGCAGCGTTCGCTCGTGATTGAGCTATGGGTGACCATTTGCCTCGCCTTTTGCGTCTAATGTCAGCGGTGAGTGCGGCGCATCTAGCAGGGTGGACGCCAGAGGCTGGTATGGCCGGAGTAGGCGGCGACGAGGAGCTAGGCGGCGGCCGCAGTTCGGTGATGGCATGGGCGACCACTACGGGGAACGGGAAGGATAGCTAGGGGTGTTTTAGTCCCTTGAGATCATCCCAAGCATGATTACATGCTCAGGTTCAAGCTACGACGCCTGTAGCCGCGACGGCGCCATGGCTGGCGGCACGGGGCTCTTGGCTCCGGTGGCTAGGCTGGTTAGGGGAAGAGATTCACTGCGGGGAGGAGGGGGAAATGCTCGGGAGCTCACAGAGGGGTAGAAGACGGTCTCGGAAGGCTCGGGGAGGCGCTGAGGACGACGAATCGGACGGCGGCATCCGGCGGCCGTGGACGAGGAAGAAAGGTCGGGGACGGTGATTCGGTGCCCTTCCGGTCGCGTGGATCAGTGAGGTGGACGTAGACGAGGCGGCGGAGCTCTCGGATACGTCGGGGAGGCGAGAGGGAGGCTGTGGCTACGACAACTATGAGCGGTGCCGACAGCAGCATTCGGCCGTAACAGTGCAGAGGCAAGGAAGAGAGAGAGAGAGGACGAAAGAGAGGGAGGGTTCGATCCGGACGGCACCGCGGAGAGGGCTCACGGTGTTGCGCTGGCGGAGAGGCAGGCAAGCAGGTGGAGGCGTGGCGCGCTCGGGTGCGAGCGTGCTTTGTCTGGCCTCTGCCTAATGGCAGAGGAGAAAGATGACTGGCAGGAGGGCCAGGTGGGCTGGGCCAGCAGGTACAGCAGCGGGCCGCCAGGTTAGTTCCCTCTTCTTCCATTTCTGTTTCTGTTTTTTTTTCTATTTTGCATGTGTGTTTTGAATTTGGTTTTGAAACCAATTGAATTTTGTTGCTTCTGAAAAATATTGTGGGAGCTAGACGGACTATTCTGGAGACCCACAAAATGTTTCAGAATTATTGGAGCTAAAAATATAATTATAGGAATTTATAACTCCAATGCAAATACTTATTGGATTAATTCAGAGACCATAAATGCCATAGAAAAATGTGAATCATCACTGGTTAAGGTTTTCACCCTTTCCCGTAAATAATGAACATTTTTGGAGGGCAATCTAGGTTCATTGAAAATATTTTGAGTTGAACCTATTTGAATTGATTTAGTGCCAGGGCTTGGTCATCCCCAATTCAAATTTCCTTTGAATTTAAACATGATGCATGGATGCAAATGCAACTATCTGCAAACAAACTCTAGGGCTGTGACTGCCAACCCGTTACCTTTTGACCAAGTCAAACGGGCCAGCCTTTTCACCGGAATGGGCCTCTATTGGGCCGTGCTACGTGTCGAGGTATGATCGGCGCCTCCTGTTCAATCAGTGGATGACATATGTCCGAATGTTGAGCCGACACGTGTTTCCTCCGGCCAATGAGAATTTTACATGTGGAAAATTCCCATTGGTCCGGGCTGTTAACAGGTTATCGGATCCAAAACCGGACCCGATAGCTTAACGGCGTCCCGTTACGCTGGATGCCATGTGTCGGTCACCCTTGACGAAAGCACTTCTATGACTCACGATTTATCTTCATGGAAGTGGACACTTCCATGATGATAATTTTGGTAATGTCATGGAACACTTCTACGACAGCACAGGTATGACTATCTTGATTGTGTCATAAATTTGTCACGGATGTACATGCATGACAGAAAACGTGATCTACTATGACAAACATGTATCATCACGGAAGTGTCTTTTTTTGTAGTGCTTGGCCCCTCGCAAGGGTCTTGAGTGTTTGCTGGTGAAGATGGGCCGTACTAGGCCGTTAGTGGAGCCGTGCCGTGGGCCGCTAGCAGGCAAGTCTCGGGACCGCCGTTCCCAGAACGCCGACATGCTCTCATGCAAGAGCCAGCTGCAGCACGTGTTCCTAGGCACTATGTGTGTCGCGGGAAACCATGGCCACCTATGGGACTTGAGGGTCCCTTTCTGGTTCGGCAGGGGGGCGACACATTGCACAAAGACCAGACGAGCGTGGGGCAGCACTGCAGAGATCACATAGGCAATTTCACCCAAGTTCGGGCCGCTGCGAGGCATGAAATCCTACTCCTGCTTTGGTGGATTGATGATGGAAAGGTGGTGGCGGAGCGTAGTACACTTTCCTAGCAGGGGTTGCCTCAGGGGAGCAGCGACTACGCGCGTATGGGGCGTGAGTTATCCAACCTTCTAACCCTAACTACAGTTGCCATGGGCCTCCTTTTATAGATCAAAGGGGTCACCACAGTGGCAAAGTAGTCATTACGCACTGATAAGATAGCAAATAGTGCTATCATACCTAACTCTGCGGGCTGATAGGGCGCATTAAATGCACTACTCAATGTCACATCGCTGGTTGCTCGGCAATGCTTGACGGGCTATCTTGCTAGCTCTGCGCCTGCTGGCTTGACATGTCGCAGGATGGGTGTCGTCTGTGGGTTTATCCAATAGGAAATGGCTGCTATGTGTGGAATGGCTGCCACTTAATCACTTTGCGGCTTGACATGGCACTGATCGACGACGTGGGTTGTGGTAGAGTGGTTGGTGAGGTTGTTTTGCCTCCGTGAGCCCCGACAGGCCCTGCCGGGGCACTTTGGTTGTCTGTCTCTGGGGGTGGACTCGCCCCCTGCCGGGCTCGCCTGCCCGGCAAGGGAGGCTTCTCTCTTGAGGAAATCATGTTCCTCTGGCTTGATCTTGGTCCTTCTGATCTGCATGTTGGTCCCTCGAATCTCTTGATCACTTGTACTCTGACTCGGGCTGGTGCTTCAATCTTCTTCCCGTGCCTGTGCATAGTCTGGGCAACAGACCCCGGGTTTGTTGCACCGACAGAAGCCCCGGGGCCTGCCCCGAACACGCTGCCGAGAGTCGTGGGGGTAGGGCCTAATAAGTGCACAGGTGAGGGTTGCTGAAGAGGGTGGTCTCTTGAGGTCTTCTTTGCTTCTTCATTAGCGTTGATTCCAGGCCAGTTTCCAGTTTCTCCGCGCGTCGTGCACAACTTTATGGAAGAACTTCGATCGTGGCCTGTGGATTCACTTCACCCCACGATCACGGCGCGGAAACAGCCATACCACTTGCCTCCCATTTTGCATGCACCCGCCATGTGTCCCGCATGCATTGGGCATGGTAGGTGGTGGATGCGGAGGGCCCGGGGAGGAGTGCCATGGCTGTAAACCGTGCACCGATGGTTGGAGCAGAGGGTCGGCCTTGATTCTCAGAGCCACAGGGGGTGCAGAGAGGCCGCATTGGAGGAGTGGGGCGGGCGCTCCCCGTATGAGGAGCCAGCCCCCTGCCCTGTTTCGCTATAAAAAAGGGCAGTGGTGAAGCTTCTCTGCACACACTTCTTCTTCTTCTTCTCCGCAACCCTTCCCTTCTAGCAATGGTGAGAGGGCGAGGGTGCGGCGGTGTTCCGGCGGTGGTGATGAGGGCATCTCCTCGACAGCGTGTCCCTCCTCCTCTGGATCCGGTGGTAGGAGAACCTGTCGTGAGGGGAGGAGGAAGGGGGCGAGGTCAAGGTCGCCGCGGTGCCCGAGGAGGAGGAGGGTGGGGTGGTGCCTTTGCAGCACGCCGGCTGCTCCTCCGGGCCATGTCGGTGACCAACCTTGGGAATTCATCATCAGACTATACAAGCCCTTGCATTTTCATCTGCGCCTGCCAACTCCCTTCGCGCGGGAGATGGAGCCTGGACAACCACGTGCTCTGAGGTTGCATATGAGGGGCTGCGGGAACGGCAGCATGCGGGTTGATGTCGATTTCCGCGCCCCTCACGTGATGTACATCCGTCGTCATTGGAAGACCTTTGCTCGTGCCCACAACATCTCGGAGGGGCACGTTGTCTAGCTAAAATTAATGGAGAGTGGCCTGCTCTCCGTCAAGATCTTCGGGCGCTCGGGAGGTCGCTTAGGGTGCTGCACGGAGAGCTTGACCCATGACGGAAGCTCCTCCTCGAGCAAAACCGACGAGGAGGACAGTGTCGGCGATGACGATGGCAGTGGGCAGGGGAGCGACGACTCTGACTCCGGCCGATCGCCGCCCGCACCATCTTCATTAGGCGGCAGCACCATCATCTGCATCTGCATCTCCTCCCAGGCAATGTGATTTGCCGGGGAGTTGGATGCAGAGGTGCGGATGGTGCTCCCGGGCTCCTCCAGCTGGACCCCTACAGGCTTCCTCTTGGGTTGCAGCTCCGTTAGCCCTGTCGAGTCTTGCTGGCCCTGGAGGCGGTGGTCGACGGGGCCGCCTCTCCCGGGCTCTCCATTGAGGCGTTCCCTCGCGCTTCCGTTCCCACCGGGCTACCTCTCCTGGAGCCAGAAGGGAGCGGGCTGGGCTCCCGCTCAGGCGCTCCTTTTGCCCCCCTTGCCTTTGACGGCCGTGCCTAGGAGGAGAGGGACAAGAAAGGGCATTACGGGGCACTTATCTTTTTTCAATCTTAAATCGGTAGGCACATGCCAAATTTTAATTTAAATAATGTAATCTATCGTGTCCGTGTTTGTGTTCTGTAATGCTTGTACTTGTACTAGCATATTAATAAAAAAGATGAATCCTGCCGGGAACCCGTGCATGTGTATGTCCATGCACAGGTGAGATTCCCAGTAGGCTATCCTACCGGTGCCCTCTTTGTCTGCCGGAGAGCTGCGTCTGTCGGGGAACAGACAGATGGACCAGCCCCCCGCCTACTCCTTTTTATCAAAGGCCACTACGACCATCCTGACCGAAGCAACGTATGAGTCATGGATGGGAGCACCTAAGTCTCAAAAGAGTGGCTATGCTTTCTTATGCATAAGTTATAGCTTACAGAACACCAACGGACACGAGGTAGAACTTATCTGCTTGGCTTGTCAGGGATCACTGTGCCGGGAAATCTTCTCACTCCTTGTCGAAGCCAAGTTCACGGCAGGAACCTGCAACTTCATGTAGGTGAGTATGAATGCGGGATCTGATCCTATCTATATGCATATGCAAATGCTCATGACATGCTTATGCAGTGATCCTGGAATGCTCATGCATGCATGCAATCTTGGTCGCCCCCCCACAGCGCTTCTTTATTTTCTCTCGCACGGGGTCATCGCCCCGGCTTTGTAGAAGGTGTTACATGCAGCTGAGTGCTACCTCTTGAGCACTGCGTTGGTTTTCCCTTGAAGAGGAAAGGGTGATGCAGCAAAGTAGCGTAAGTATTTCCTCTGTTTTTGAGAACCAAGGTATCAATCCAGTAGGAGGCTACGCGCGAGTCCCTCGCACATACACAAAACAAATAGATCCTCGCAACCAACGCGATAAGGGGTTGTCAATCCCTACACGGTCACTTACGAGAGTGAGATCTGATAGATATGATAGGATAATATTTTTGGTATTTTTTTGATAAAGATGCAAAGTAAAATAAAAGCAAAGTAAAAAGGCAACGGAAATAACTAAGTGTGGAAGATTAATATGATGAAGATAGACCCGGGGGCCATAGGTTTCACTAGTGGCTTCTCTCAAGAGCATAAGTATTTTACGGTGGGTGAACAAATTAATGTTGAGCAATTGACAGAATTGAGCATAGTTATGAGAATATCTAGGTATGATCATGTATATAGGCATCACGTCCGAGAAAAGTAGACCGACTCCTGCCTGCATCTACTACTATTACTCCACACATTGACCGCTATCCATCATGCATCTAGAGTATTAAGTTCATAAGAACAGAGTAACGCCTTAAGCAAGATGACTTGATGTAGAGGGATAAATTCATGCAATATGATAAAAACCCCATCTTGTTATCCTCGATGGCAACAATACAATATGTGCCTTGCGTCCCTAACGTCACTGGGAAAGGACACCGCAAGATTGAACCCCAAGCTAAGCACTTCTCCCATTGCAAGAAAGATCAATCTAGTAGGCCAAATCAAACTGATAATTCGAAGAGACTTGCAAAGATAACCAATCATACATAAAAGAATTCAGAAGATTCAAATATTGTTCGTAGATAAACTTGATCATAAACCCACAATTCATCGGTCTCAACAAACACACCGCAAAAGAAGATTACATCGAATAGATCTCCATGAGAGAGGCGGAGAACATTGTATTGAGATCCAAAAAGAGAGAAGAAGCCATCTAGCTACTAACTATGGACCCGAAGGTCTGAGGTAAACTACTCACACTTCATCGGAGAGGCTATGGTGTTTATGTAGAAGCCCTCCATGATCGATGCCCCCTCCGGGGGAGCTCCAGAACAGGCCCCAAGATGGGATCTCGTGGGTACCGAAGGTTGCGGCGGTGGAATTAGGTTTTTGGCTCCGTCTCTGATCGTTTGGGGGTACCGAAGCTTCCTTGACTTAGTGTCCAAGTCTCTTGGATCGTGTTCGTTCCAAAAATCACGTTCCCGAAGGTTTCATTCCGTTTGGACTCCGTTTGATATTCTTTTTCTGGGAAACTCTGAAATAGGCAAAAACAACAATTCCGGGCCGGGCCTCCGGTTAATAGGTTAGTCCCAAAAATAATATAAAAGTGAATAATAAAGCCCAATAATTTCCAAAGCAGAAGATAATATAGCATGGAGCAATCAAAAATTATAGGTACGTTGGAGACGTATCACTGAGGCAAGGCCTGTACAGAAGGGTGGCTGCCAGGCAGGGCCCGACAGCCGCGCCTTACGGGTAGAACGGAGATGCTCAATATTCCATGACTTTTTCAACTGAGTGCCATCTCTGATCTCCAGACGGACTGCGCCAGGTCTGATGACTCGTACTACCCAGTAAGGGCCTTCCCACTTCGGTGACAACTTGTGTGTACCCTTGGTGTACTGAACACGCCTAAGGACAAGGTCACCTTCCTCAAAACACCGGGCATGAACCCCGCGGCTATGATAGCAACGCAGGGCTTGCTGGTAGCATGCAGTAGCGTAGCAGCCCGGAGACGGTTCTCCTCGAGTAGCACAACATTGTCATGCCGGTGCTGATCTTGCGCTACTTCATCGTAGGCAAGCACTCGAGGCGACCCGTAAATGAGTTCCGTGGGTATAACTTCTTCTGCTCCGTAGACTAGGGAGAAGGGAGTCTCCCCGGTAGCTCGGTTTGGTGTCGTTCTGAGGGACAAGAGAACTACCGGCAGCTCCTGGATCCACCGCCTGCCGTGCTTCTGTAGCATGTCAAAGGTTCTTTTCTTGAGTCCATGCAGCACTTCAGCGTTCGCCCTCTCAGCTTGTCCATTGCTCCGGGGGTGTGCCACAGAGGCAAATGAGATCTTGCATCCGAGGGCATGAACATATAGCATGAAGGCGCGGCTCGTGAACTATGTGTCGTTGTCGGCGATGATCCTTGCGGAACTCCAAAACGACACACCAATTCTTTCAAGAACTTGATAGCTGACTGAGCAGTCACCTTTCTCACGGTAGCCACTTCCGGCCACTTTGTAAACTTGTCGATGGCAATGAACAAGAATTCAAAGCCACCGATTTCTCGGGGGAAGGGGCCGAGGATATCGAGCCCCAGACCAAAAATGGCCATGATAGAGGGATTATTTGAAGAGCTTGAGCAGGCAGGTGTGTTTTCTTGGAATTGTACTGGCAAGGCTTCACATGTCGTTACTAGCTCGACCGCATATTGGAGGGCTGTGGGCCAATAGAATCCTTGTCGGAATGCTTTCCCAACTAATGCCCTTGATCCAATGTGGGAGCCGCACATTCCTCTGTGAATCTCAGCCAACAGTTCCTTTGCTTCTTCCTGGCAGTCATACTTCAATTTCACACCGTTGGGCCTCCTTCTGTACAGAGTGTCATTGACAAACTGATACATACTGGCCCTCTGGGCTACTTTTTCAGCTTCATCTTTGTCGCTGGGAAGCTCTCCGGTTTGGAGCTTGGGGCTAGGCAAC
>NC_057811.1:268374960-268375934 GCF_018294505.1 Triticum aestivum
AGGACTAGCGGCACCTCCTCTACTGTGGGAGCACCAGCCTCATTCGTGGGGTTCATGGACCCAGCTTGAGTGGGTGGTCCGGCAGGCTGTGAGGATTTGTTTCCGGCCGGGTCTCTGCCGGGAGCGGACGGCTCTACCGGGAGAGGCTTACCGTAGTCCAACTTTCTCCTCTTCCGGGCCTTTGTTGCTGGGGATACGGAGGGCTGAGTGATATGGAGAACAAAAGTTCCTGGTTCCACCGGAAGCTTCTGCGCAGCACACTTTGACAGATGGTCAGCTATCCTGTTTTCCTCACGGGGTACGTGCTCTGTTTGCAATCCGTCAAAGCGCTCCTCTAATCTCCTCACTTCCTCGACGTATACCTCCATCAATGGGCTTTGATAATCCTTGTTGACTTGTCTCACCACAAGCTGTGAATCTCCTCGAATGATCAACTTCTTAATTCCCAACTCAGCTGCAATCATGAGCCCGGCAAGGAGCCCTTCATACTCAGCTGTATTGTTGGTGGCTTCTTCCCTGGAAAAATGCATTTGGACGACGTACTTCAAGTGCTCCCCGGAGGGGGCAACAAGAAGCACGCCAGCTCCTACACCTTGTAGGGAAAAAGCACCATCAAAGTACATAATCCATTCTTGGGGCGAATCCTTGCCGGGGATAACTGTTTCTCTCACTTCCTCATCAGGGGTTGGCGTCCATTCTACTATAAACTCTGCCAACGCCCTGCTCTAAATAGTTTATGTGCTCTGAAACTTCAAACCAAAGCTGGATAACTCCAAAGCCCGCTCCATTATTCTGCCGGTAGCCTTAGGGTTTCGGAGTATCCTTTGCAACGGAAAACGAGTAACAACTGTGATCTCATGGGCTTGGAAGTAGTAGCGAAGTTTCCTTGAGGCCATAATGAGACCAAAGATCATCTTCTGCACGCCAGAGTACCTCGATCTAGCACCCTGTAATAAAGAGCTGACGAAGTACAC
>NC_057811.1:268375944-268376605 GCF_018294505.1 Triticum aestivum
GGGCACTGCACCATTTTCTTCCTTGCCATGTCCTTGGGGTTGCTCTTGTTGCCGTGCTTATTGTTGTCCTGATCCATCTCTGACTCTGTCGTTTTCTGCTCTCTTTCTACCTCATCCACTTCTCTCTGCGCTACTAAGGCCGCACTAACCACTGGGTTGGTTGCCGCCAGGAATAGCAACAATGGCTCCTGGGGTTTGGGAGCAACCAAGGTAGGCATAGAGGACAAGTAGGCCTTCAACTCTTGCAAAGCTAGAACTGCTTCTGGGGTCCACTTCACACTGCCGGCCTTCTTCAAAATTTTGAAGAATAGTAGGGCGTGCTCAGCAGACTTGGAGATGAATCTGCTTAGCGCGGCAACACACCTTGTCAGGCGCCCCACATCCTTAGCTGTTGTTGGCGCTTGGATCTGCTCCATTGCTTTGATCTTGTCGGGGTTAGCTTCGATCCCGCGATGGAATACAAAGAACCCAAGCAACTTGCCGGAAGGAAAATAAACCACACACTTCTGCGGGTTGAGCTTCAGATTGATCTTGCGCAGATTAGCAAATGTCTTCTCCAAATTCTGAATAAGGGTGGCCTTGTCCTTGGTCTAGGCCACAATATCATCCATATAGGCTTCTATGTTTCTGTGCAACTGTGGCTTAAAACCAATCTGGATTG
>NC_057811.1:268376716-268377852 GCF_018294505.1 Triticum aestivum
CCTTGCAAAAGTGGACCCGGCACTCTTTAATCCGAATGGCATGCGGACAAAGCAGTATGTACCACATGGGGTGATGAATGACGTCCTCTCTTCATCTTCTTTGGACATGTAGATTTAGTGATACCCAAAGTATGTGTCCAAAAAGGACAGCAAATCACAACTTGAAGTGGAATCCACAATCTGATCGATGTGCGGCAAGGGAAATGGGTCTTTTGGGCAAGCCTTGTTGAGATCTGTGAAATCTATACAAAGCCTCCACTTCCCGTTAGCCTTCCTGGTTAGCACTGGATTTGCCAATGGGGTGCAGTACTCCTCTAACCAAACCAACTGCCTCAAGTTTCTTGATCTCTTTGGCAATGAACTGCTGCCTCTCCAAGGCCTGCTTCCGGACTTTCTGCTTGACAGGTCGGGCATGTGGGCAGACATCAAGGTGGTGCTTGATTACCTCCCTGGGAACACTTGGGATATCAGATGGTTGCCGGGGAAACACATCGATATTCGCCCGCAGGAAGGCAACGAGCGTGCTTTCCTATTTGCCATCGAGGGCTGACACTAATAGTGAAAGTACCATCAATGCCAGCCAGCCCTGCCGGGACCTTCTTCACCTGGGGTGCAGCGACCTTGGATCTCTTGCTGCTAGAAAACTCCAGCATGTCATCAACGGGTGCCATGCACTCAGTGGGGGCACGCTTCTCGGACTCTTTGCCGGAGTCTCTACGACCTCTCTTCTTTCCTTTACTTTCCTTGGCGGGAGCTGCTGCTGCCTTTGCTGCGACCGCGTCCCGGTACATCTTGTCCACACAAATGATTACATCCTTCTCATCTCATGGGATGGCGATGACTCCCAGTGGCCCAGGCATCTTCAAGGTGTTGTAGGCATAGTGGGATGCTGCCATGAATTTAGCCAGGGCCGGGTGTCCAAGAATCCCATTGTACGGTAGGGGGAGATTAACCACATCAAACACAATTAACTCCTTGAAACGTGTCGGTAACCTCTAGCTCTTCCTCTCCTATCTGAAGGTTGCTGATGACTGCCAGGGAAATCAGATTCAACCCGGCCCCGCCGTCCACTAGCATCTTTGTGACCTTGAGGTTGCGAATTGTTGGAGATACCAACAACGGAAAACACCCTACCA
>NC_057811.1:268378454-268409863 GCF_018294505.1 Triticum aestivum
CTAGTGTGTAAAGCTCCTTCACAGTCTTGGGCAACCGTACGTTCATCTTGGAACAAATATGATGGTTGCGCACATTGGACTGGAAGGCAGCTATTATGGCTGTTGGATGGATATTTGGGATAGTTCTATGAACTTTGCTGAATCTCTGTAAATACTTATGGAGGGTTTCTCCTTCCTTCTTCTGGAGGCGTTGCAAATCGCCGGGCTTGTCGGGTTCTTGATGACCGCCAGTGAAGGCGCAAATGAACTCATGGCACAAGTCAGCCCATGACGAAATGGAGTTCTCCGATAGGTGCATTAGCCAAGACCACACATTGGACTTGAGGGCCAAAGGGAAGTAGTTGGCAAACACCTTCTCATCTCTTCCCCTGGAAGCCTGAACAACGCTGGTGTAGATACTCAGGAAATCAGCCAGGTTCAGCCTCCCGTCGTACTTCTCACGTATCTCTGGCTTGAACGTGTGAACAGACGGCCAATGGACTTGCCGCAACTCACGAGTGCGGGCTCGCCGATGTCAGGACCGTCGCACCCATCGGTCTGGGGGAGGTCGTCACGGCTTTGCCCGACGACGACGCGCGTGTCTCCTCTCTGCCTATCCTTCGGGGCTCGCCGTTGGCCTGGACGTGCTCGAGGGTCAGAAGAGGCTTTCGAGACGTCGTTGGATTCTTGATTCTGCTATGCTCGTGCTGGCTACCGCGGTGGGGACTGCACCGTGGGGATGGCCTCTTCCGTACGGTCAGCGGAACGAGCTATTGCTATCGCTTGGGGCAGTCGCGGCGGGCCGGCTCGCCGTGAACCCTGCACACGACATGTGCTCGGCAGACTTCAAGAGAAAGCCGACGTGGGTGTAGACCACGACCTGACTAACCACACAAGTCTCTAGTCCAGGTTTATCGCCTATTCAGGTTCCATCTGCGAGGAGTTCCGGCCGGGGTGTCGCTCACAGCCCCAAACAATGTGTGCAGGGTTGCTGAGACACCAAACGGGCGCCCGGTACACCATGCCACAGTGAATCTACCGCATCATAGCCCACCCCTAGGGTCAGCGCTATGCACGGCCTCCAACACATATCCTACAAACACCAGAAACTAGTTGCAACTCCTGGACAGAGGACAGGGGCGGTTAATAAGTCGAGCGGGGTCATATTTCAGGGCCCAATGCATGGTAGTAGCTGTTTCATGGATCACAAACACAGAACTCAGTTCCTGAGGAAGGTTTCAATGAGACAACCCACCATGTACTCCTACATGGCCTCTCACCGCTACCTTTACCAAATCATGTTCACACACTTAGCTATGAACAGTAGGACATGTTCACCACATTCCGATTCATCCCCGATGAATCAGACCTGACTCAACTCTAAGCAATAGCAGGCATGACAACAAGCATGAATGAGTAGGCACTTCAGGGCTCAAACAACTCCTACTCATGATAGTGGGTTTCATCTATTTACTGGGCAATGACAGGTCATGCAGAGGAAAAGGGGTTCAACTACCGCATCATGTAACAGTTGAATTGTTGTTATCCTAATGCAGTAAAAGAGAGCAGAACGCGAGAGAGTGGGATTGTATCAGAATGAACAAGGGGGTTTTGCTTGCCTGGCACTTCTGAAGACAGTACAATTCTTCATCGGTATCATTGATCTCCTCGTCGGAACCACGTCTACTGAGAGGGGACAAATACCGGCAACATAGAAGGAACACAATCAATGCAGTGCACAAAATGATGCATGATCATGACATGGAAATATGTTGTGATTTGACCTAATGCAACTAGCAACAATTTAAATGAAGTTGGTTTGAATCCAAGATTCAAATTCAAACTCCATATGTGAAATTCAAATGCCATTTAATTGATTTGACCTTATCAGCTGGTATAAGTTGTTCAAACATGCAAGAAAATGGTACAAATGGAAAGATTGGATTTTTTTGATCATTTTTCATATATAAATTATTTCATTTGGAGTTATAGTTGAATTTTCTATGAATTTTTGAAGTTCAAATCATTTTCTGGATTGTCTGGTTATTTAGAATTAAACAAAATCCAATAAATGACTTACTGCATCAGCATGACATCACGCTGACGTCAGCGGTCAACTGAGCGGCCCAGGTCAAACCTGACCAGTGGGGTCCACTAGAAAGTGACACAGTGGTGGTTAGTGTCGCTGACAGGTGGGGCCGGGTCAACAGACACGTCAGCAAGTCAATACTAACGTGTGGGGTCGGTCAACGTGTGATGTGGCCAGGTCAAACTGACCTGTGGGGCCCGTGGGGGATGTTTAATCTAAACACAATCAAAACCTGGGTTAGTTAGGTCGTGGGGCCCAGCTGTCATTGTTATAGGGTTAGACTAATAACATAATTAGTACTAATCTAGTCCGCCACGTCAGCTTGCCGGAGTTTCGCCGGCGGCGACCTCAAACCGCGGCAGCGTTCGCTCGTGATTGAGCTATGGGTGACCATTTGCCTCGCCGTTTGCGTCTAATGTCAGCGGTGAGTGCGGCGCATCTAGCAGGGTGGACGCCAGAGGCTGGTATGGCCGGAGTAGGCGGCGACGAGGAGCTAGGCGGCGGCCGCAGTTCGGTGATGGCATGGGCGACCACTACGGGGAACGGGAAGGATAGCTAGGGGTGTTTTAGTCCCTTGAGATCATCCCAAGCATGATTACATGCTCAGGTTCAAGCTACGACGCCTGTAGCCGCGACGGCGCCATGGCTGGCGGCACGGGGCTCTTGGCTCCGGTGGCTAGGCTGGTTAGGGGAAGAGATTCACTGCGGGGAGGAGGGGGAAATGCTCGGGAGCTCACAGAGGGGTAGAAGACGGTCTCGGAAGGCTCGGGGAGGCGCTGAGGACGACGAATCGGACGGCGGCATCCGGCGGCCGTGGACGAGGAAGAAAGGTCGGGGACGGTGATTCGGTGCCCTTCCGGTCGCGTGGATCAGTGAGGTGGACGTAGACGAGGCGGCGGAGCTCTCGGATACGTCGGGGAGGCGAGAGGGAGGCTGTGGCTACGACAACTATGAGCGGTGCCGACAGCAGCATTCGGCCGTAACAGTGCAGAGGCAAGGAAGAGAGAGAGAGAGGACGAAAGAGAGGGAGGGTTCGATCCGGACGGCACCGCGGAGAGGGCTCGCGGTGTTGCGCTGGCGGAGAGGCAGGCAAGCAGGTGGAGGCGTGGCGCGCTCGGGTGCGAGCGTGCTTTGTCTGGCCTCTGCCTAATGGCAGAGGAGAAAGATGACTGGCAGGAGGGCCAGGTGGGCTGGGCCAGCAGGTACAGGAGCGGGCCGCCAGGTTAGTTCCCTCTTCTTCCATTTCTGTTTCTGTTTTTTTTTCTATTTTGCATGTGTGTTTTGAATTTGGTTTTGAAACCAATTGAATTTTGTTGCTTCTGAAAAATATTGTGGGAGCTAGACGGACTATTCTGGAGACCCACAAAATGTTTCAGAATTATTGGAGCTAAAAATATAATTATAGGAATTTATAACTCCAATGCAAATACTTATTGGATTAATTCAGAGACCATAAATGCCATAGAAAAATGTGAATCATCACTGGTTAAGGTTTTCACCCTTTCCCGTAAATAATGAACATTTTTGGAGGGCAATCTAGGTTCATTGAAAATATTTTGAGTTGAACCTATTTGAATTGATTTAGTGCCAGGGCTTGGTCATCCCCAATTCAAATTTCCTTTGAATTTAAACATGATGCATGGATGCAAATGCAACTATCTGCAAACAAACTCTAGGGCTGTGACTGCCAACCCGTTACCTTTTGACCAAGTCAAACGGGCCAGCCTTTTCACCGGAATGGGCCTCTATTGGGCCGTGCTACGTGTCGAGGTATGATCGGCGCCTCCTGTTCAATCAGTGGATGACATATGTCCGAATGTTGAGCCGACACGTGTTTCCTCCGGCCAATGAGAATTTTACATGTGGAAAATTCCCATTGGTCCGGGCTGTTAACAGGTTATCGGATCCAAAACCGGACCCGATAGCTTAACGGCGTCCCGTTACGCTGGATGCCATGTGTCGGTCACCCTTGACGAAAGCACTTCTATGACTCACGATTTATCTTCATGGAAGTGGACACTTCCATGATGATAATTTTGGTAATGTCATGGAACACTTCTACGACAGCACAGGTATGACTATCTTGATTGTGTCATAAATTTGTCACGGATGTACATGCATGACAGAAAACGTGATCTACTATGACAAACATGTATCATCACGGAAGTGTCTTTTTTTGTAGTGCTTGGCCCCTCGCAAGGGTCTTGAGTGTTTGCTGGTGAAGATGGGCCGTACTAGGCCGTTAGTGGAGCCGTGCCGTGGGCCGCTAGCAGGCAAGTCTCGGGACCGCCGTTCCCAGAACGCCGACATGCTCTCATGCAAGAGCCAGCTGCAGCACGTGTTCCTAGGCACTATGTGTGTCGCGGGAAACCATGGCCACCTATGGGACTTGAGGGTCCCTTTCTGGTTCGGCAGGGGGGCGACACATTGCACAAAGACCAGACGAGCGTGGGGCAGCACTGCAGAGATCACATAGGCAATTTCACCCAAGTTCGGGCCACTGCGAGGCATGAAATCCTACTCCTGCTTTGGTGGATTGATGATGGAAAGGTGGTGGCGGAGCGTAGTACACTTTCCTAGCAGGGGTTGCCTCAGGGGAGCAGCGACTACGCGCGTATGGGGCGTGAGTTATCCAACCTTCTAACCCTAACTACAGTTGCCATGGGCCTCCTTTTATAGATCAAAGGGGTCACCACAGTGGCAAAGTAGTCATTACGCACTGATAAGATAGCAAATAGTGCTATCATACCTAACTCTGCGGGCTGATAGGGCGCATTAAATGCACTACTCAATGTCACATCGCTGGTTGCTCGGCAATGCTTGACGGGCTATCTTGCTAGCTCTGCGCCTGCTGGCTTGACATGTCGCAGGATGGGTGTCGTCTGTGGGTTTATCCAATAGGAAATGGCTGCTATGTGTGGAATGGCTGCCACTTAATCACTTTGCGGCTTGACATGGCACTGATCAACGACGTGGGTTGTGGTAGAGTGGTTGGTGAGGTTGTTTTGCCTCCGTGAGCCCCGACAGGCCCTGCCGGGGCACTTTGGTTGTCTGTCTCTGGGGGTGGACTCGCCCCCTGCCGGGCTCGCCTGCCCGGCAAGGGAGGCTTCTCTCTTGAGGAAATCATGTTCCTCTGGCTTGATCTTGGTCCTTCTGATCTGCATGTTGGTCCCTCGAATCTCTTGATCACTTGTACTCTGACTCGGGCTGGTGCTTCAATCTTCTTCCCGTGCCTGTGCATAGTCTGGGCAACAGACCCCGGGTTTGTTGCACCGACAGAAGCCCCGGGGCCTGCCCCGAACACGTTGCCGAGAGTCGTGGGGGTAGGGCCTAATAAGTGCACAGGTGAGGGTTGCTGAAGAGGCTGGTCTCTTGAGGTCTTCTTTGCTTCTTCATTAGCGTTGATTCCAGGCCAGTTTCCAGTTTCTCCGCGCGTCGTGCACAACTTTATGGAAGAACTTCGATCGTGGCCTGTGGATTCACTTCACCCCACGATCACGGCGCGGAAACAGCCATACCACTTGCCTCCCATTTTGCATGCACCCGCCATGTGTCCCGCATGCATTGGGCATGGTAGGTGGTGGATGCGGAGGGCCCGGGGAGGAGTGCCATGGCTGTAAACCGTGCACCGATGGTTGGAGCAGAGGGTCGGCCTTGATTCTCAGAGCCACAGGGGGTGCAGAGAGGCCGCATTGGAGGAGTGGGGCGGGCGCTCCCCGTATGAGGAGCCAGCCCCCTGCCATGTTTCGCTATAAAAAAGGGCAGTGGTGAAGCTTCTCTGCACACACTTCTTCTTCTTCTTCTCCGCAACCCTTCCCTTCTAGCAATGGTGAGAGGGCGAGGGTGCGGCGGCGTTCCGGCGGTGGTGATGAGGGCATCTCCTCGACAGCGTGTCCCTCCTCCTCTGGATCCGGTGGTAGGAGAACCTGTCGTGAGGGGAGGAGGAAGGGGGCGAGGTCAAGGTCGCCGCGGTGCCCGAGGAGGAGGAGGGTGGGGTGGTGCCTTTGCAGCACGCCGGCTGCTCCTCCAGGCCATGTCGGTGACCAACCTTGGGAATTCATCATCAGACTATACAAGCCCTTGCATTTTCATCTGCGCCTGCCAACTCCCTTCGCGCGGGAGATGGAGCCTGGACAACCACGTGCTCTGAGGTTGCATATGAGGGGCTGCGGGAACGGCAGCATGCGGGTTGATGTCGATTTCCGCGCCCCTCACGTGATGTACATCCGTCGTCATTGGAAGACCTTTGCTCGTGCCCACAACATCTCGGAGGGGCACGTTGTCTAGCTAAAATTAATGGAGAGTGGCCTGCTCTCCGTC
The DNA here is from genome assembly GCF_018294505.1 of Triticum aestivum. NCBI lineage: Eukaryota > Viridiplantae > Streptophyta > Magnoliopsida > Poales > Poaceae > Triticum > Triticum aestivum. The sequence goes on from NC_057811.1 coordinate 268,384,843, forward strand.
AAGATCTTCGGGCGCTCGGGAGGTCGCTTAGGGTGCTGCACGGAGAGCTTGACCCATGACGGAAGCTCCTCCTCGAGCAAAACCGACGAGGAGGACAGTGTCGGCGATGACGATGGCAGTGGGCAGGGGAGCGACGACTCTGACTCCGGCCGATCGCCGCCCGCACCATCTTCATTAGGCGGCAGCACCATCATCTGCATCTGCATCTCCTCCCAGGCAATGTGATTTGCCGGGGAGTTGGATGCAGAGGTGCAGATGGTGCTCCCGGGCTCCTCCAGCTGGACCCCTACAGGCTTCCTCTTGGGTTGCAGCTCCGTTAGCCCTGTCGAGTCTTGCTGGCCCTGGAGGCGGTGGTCGACGGGGCCGCCTCTCCCGGGCTCTCCATTGAGGCGTTCCCTCGCGCTTCCGTTCCCACCGGGCTACCTCTCCTGGAGCCAGAAGGGAGCGGGCTGGGCTCCCGCTCAGGCGCTCCTTTTGCCCCCCTTGCCTTTGACGGCCGTGCCTAGGAGGAGAGGGACAAGAAAGGGCATTACGGGGCACTTATCTTTTTTCAATCTTAAATCGGTAGGCACATGCCAAATTTTAATTTAAATAATGTAATCTATCGTGTCCGTGTTTGTGTTCTGTAATGCTTGTACTTGTACTAGCATATTAATAAAAAAGATGAATCCTGCTGGGAACCCGTGCATGTGTATGTCCATGCACAGGTGAGATTCCCAGTAGGCTATCCTACCGGTGCCCTCTTTGTCTGCCGGAGAGCTGCGTCTGTCGGGGAACAGACAGACGGACCAGCCCCCCGCCTACTCCTTTTTATCAAAGGCCACTACGACCATCCTGACCGAAGCAACGTATGAGTCATGGATGGGAGCACCTAAGTCTCAAAAGAGTGGCTATGCTTTCTTATGCATAAGTTATAGCTTACAGAACACCAACGGACACGAGGTAGAACTTATCTGCTTGGCTTGCCAGGGATCACTGTGCCGGGAAATCTTCTCACTCCTTGTCGAAGCCAAGTTCACGGCAGGAACCTGCAACTTCATGTAGGTGAGTATGAATGCGGGATCTGATCCTATCTATATGCATATGCAAATGCTCATGACATGCTTATGCAGTGATCCTGGAATGCTCATGCATGCATGCAATCTTGGTCGCCCCCCACAGCGCTTCTTTATTTTCTCTCGCACGGGGTCATCGCCCCGGCTTTGTAGAAGGTGTTACATGCAGCTGAGTGCTACCTCTTGAGCACTGCGTTGGTTTTCCCTTGAAGAGGAAAGGGTGATGCAGCAAAGTAGCGTAAGTATTTCCTCTGTTTTTGAGAACCAAGGTATCAATCCAGTAGGAGGCTACGCGCGAGTCCCTCGCACATACACAAAACAAATAGATCCTCGCAACCAACGCGATAAGGGGTTGTCAATCCCTACACGGTCACTTACGAGAGTGAGATCTGATAGATATGATAGGATAATATTTTTGGTATTTTTTTGATAAAGATGCAAAGTAAAATAAAAGCAAAGTAAAAAGGCAACGGAAATAACTAAGTGTTGGAAGATTAATATGATGAAGATAGACCCGGGGGCCATAGGTTTCACTAGTGGCTTCTCTCAAGAGCATAAGTATTTTACGGTGGGTGAACAAATTAATGTTGAGCAATTGACAGAATTGAGCATAGTTATGAGAATATCTAGGTATGATCATGTATATAGGCATCACGTCCGAGAAAAGTAGACCGACTCCTGCCTGCATCTACTACTATTACTCCACACATTGACCGCTATCCAGCATGCATCTAGAGTATTAAGTTCATAAGAACAGAGTAACGCCTTAAGCAAGATGACGTGATGTAGAGGGATAAATTCATGCAATATGATAAAAACCCCATCTTGTTATCCTCGATGGCAACAATACAATATGTGCCTTGCGTCCCTAACGTCACTGGGAAAGGACACCGCAAGATTGAACCCCAAGCTAAGCACTTCTCCCATTGCAAGAAAGATCAATCTAGTAGGCCAAATCAAACTGATAATTCGAAGAGACTTGCAAAGATAACCAATCATACATAAAAGAATTCAGAAGATTCAAATATTGTTCATAGATAAACTTGATCATAAACCCACAATTCATCGGTCTCAACAAACACACCGCAAAAGAAGATTACATCGAATAGATCTCCATGAGAGAGGCGGAGAACATTGTATTGAGATCCAAAAAGAGAGAAGAAGCCATCTAGCTACTAACTATGGACCCGAAGGTCTGAGGTAAACTACTCACACTTCATCGGAGAGGCTATGGTGTTTATGTAGAAGCCCTCCATGATCGATGCCCCCTCCGGGGGAGCTCCAGAACAGGCCCCAAGATGGGATCTCGTGGGTACCGAAGGTTGCGGCGGTGGAATTAGGTTTTTGGCTCCGTCTCTGATCGTTTGGGGGTACCGAAGCTTCCTTGACTTAGTGTCCAAGTCTCTTGGATCGTGTTCGTTCCAAAAATCACGTTCCCGAAGGTTTCATTCCGTTTGGACTCCGTTTGATATTCTTTTTCTGGGAAACTCTGAAATAGGCAAAAACAACAATTCCGGGCCGGGCCTCCGGTTAATAGGTTAGTCCCAAAAATAATATAAAAGTGAATAATAAAGCCCAATAATTTCCAAAGCAGAAGATAATATAGCATGGAGCAATCAAAAATTATAGGTACGTTGGAGATGTATCACTGAGGCAAGGCCTGTACAGAAGGGTGGCTGCCAGGCAGGGCCCGACAGCCGCGCCTTACGGGTAGAACGGAGATGCTCAATATTCCATGACTTTTTCAACTGAGTGCCATCTCTGATCTCCAGACGGACTGCGCCAGGTCTGATGACTCGTACTACCCAGTAAGGGCCTTCCCACTTCGGTGACAACTTGTGTGTACCCTTGGTGTACTGAACACGCCTAAGGACAAGGTCACCTTCCTCAAAACACCGGGCATGAACCCCGCGGCTATGATAGCAACACAGGGCTTGCTGGTAGCATGCAGTAGCGTAGCAGCCCGGAGACGGTTCTCCTCGAGTAGCACAACATTGTCATGCCGGTGCTGATCTTGCGCTACTTCATCGTAGGCAAGCACTCGAGGCGACCCGTAAATGAGTTCCGTGGGTATAACTTCTTCTGCTCCGTAGACTAGGGAGAAGGGAGTCTCCCCGGTAGCTCGGTTTGGTGTCATTCTGAGGGACAAGAGAACTACCGGCAGCTCCTGGATCCACCGCCTGCCGTGCTTCTGTAGCATGTCAAAGGTTCTTTTCTTGAGTCCATGCAGCACTTCAGCGTTCGCCCTCTCAGCTTGTCCATTGCTCCGGGGGTGTGCCACAGAGGCAAATGAGATCTTGCATCCGAGGGCATGAACATATAGCATGAAGGCGCGGCTCGTGAACTATGTGTCGTTGTCGGCGATGATCCTTGCGGAACTCCAAAACGACACACCAATTCTTTCAAGAACTTGATAGCTGACTGAGCAGTCACCTTTCTCACGGTAGCCACTTCCGGCCACTTTGTAAACTTGTCGATGGCAATGAACAAGAATTCAAAGCCACCGATTTCTCGGGGGAAGGGGCCGAGGATATCGAGCCCCAGACCAAAAATGGCCATGATAGAGGGATTATTTGAAGAGCTTGAGCAGGCAGGTGTGTTTTCTTGGAATTGTACTGGCAAGGCTTCACATGTCGTTACTAGCTCGACCGCATATTGGAGGGCTGTGGGCCAATAGAATCCTTGTCGGAATGCTTTCCCAACTAATGCCCTTGATCCAATGTGGGAGCCGCACATTCCTCTGTGAATCTCAGCCAACAGTTCCTTTGCTTCTTCCTGGCAGTCATACTTCAATTTCACACCGTTGGGCCTCCTTCTGTACAGAGTGTCATTGACAAACTGATACATACTGGCCCTCTGGGCTACTTTTTCAGCTTCATCTTTGTCGCTGGGAAGCTCTCCGGTTTGGAGCTTGGGGCTAGGCAACAAGGACTAGCGGCACCTCCTCTACTGTGGGAGCACCAGCCTCATTCGTGGGGTTCATGGACCCAGCTTGAGTGGGTGGTCCGGCAGGCTGTGAGGATTTGTTTCCGGCCGGGTCTCTGCCGGGAGCGGACGGCTCTACCGGGAGAGGCTTACCGTAGTCCAACTTTCTCCTCTTCCGGGCCTTTGTTGCTGGGGATACGGAGGGCTGAGTGATATGGAGAACAAAAGTTCCTGGTTCCACCGGAAGCTTCTGCGCAGCACACTTTGACAGATGGTCAGCTATCCTGTTTTCCTCACGGGGTACGTGCTCTGTTTGCAATCCGTCAAAGCGCTCCTCTAATCTCCTCACTTCCTCGACGTATACCTCCATCAATGGGCTTTGATAATCCTTGTTGACTTGTCTCACCACAAGCTGTGAATCTCCTCGAATGATCAACTTCTTAATTCCCAACTCAGCTGCAATCATGAGCCCGGCAAGGAGCCCTTCATACTCAGCTGTATTGTTGGTGGCTTCTTCCCTGGAAAAATGCATTTGGACGACGTACTTCAAGTGCTCCCCGGAGGGGGCAACAAGAAGCACGCCAGCTCCTACACCTTGTAGGGAAAAAGCACCATCAAAGTACATAATCCATTCTTGGGGCGAATCCTTGCCGGGGATAACTGTTTCTCTCACTTCCTCATCAGGGGTTGGCGTCCATTCTACTATAAACTCTGCCAACGCCCTGCTCTAAATAGTTTATGTGCTCTGAAACTTCAAACCAAAGCTGGATAACTCCAAAGCCCGCTCCATTATTCTGCCGGTAGCCTTAGGGTTTCGGAGTATCCTTTGCAACGGAAAACGAGTAACAACTGTGATCTCATGGGCTTGGAAGTAGTAGCGAAGTTTCCTTGAGGCCATAATGAGACCAAAGATCATCTTCTGCACGCCAGAGTACCTCGATCTAGCACCCTGTAATAAAGAGCTGACGAAGTACACTGGGCACTGCACCATTTTCTTCCTTGCCATGTCCTTGGGGTTGCTCTTGTTGCCGTGCTTATTGTTGTCCTGATCCATCTCTGACTCTGTCGTTTTCTGCTCTCTTTCTACCTCATCCACTTCTCTCTGCGCTACTAAGGCCGCACTAACCACTGGGTTGGTTGCCGCCAGGAATAGCAACAATGGCTCCTGGGGTTTGGGAGCAACCAAGGTAGGCATAGAGGACAAGTAGGCCTTCAACTCTTGCAAAGCTAGAACTGCTTCTGGGGTCCACTTCACACTGCCGGCCTTCTTCAAAATTTTGAAGAATAGTAGGGCGTGCTCAGCAGACTTGGAGATGAATCTGCTTAGCGCGGCAACACACCTTGTCAGGCGCCCCACATCCTTAGCTGTTGTTGGCGCTTGGATCTGCTCCATTGCTTTGATCTTGTCGGGGTTAGCTTCGATCCCGCGATGGAATACAAAGAACCCAAGCAACTTGCCGGAAGGAAAATAAACCACACACTTCTGCGGGTTGAGCTTCAGATTGATCTTGCGCAGATTAGCAAATGTCTTCTCCAAATTCTGAATAAGGGTGGCCTTGTCCTTGGTCTAGGCCACAATATCATCCATATAGGCTTCTATGTTTCTGTGCAACTGTGGCTTAAAACCAATCTGGATTGCCCTTGCAAAAGTGGACCCGGCACTCTTTAATCCGAATGGCATGCGGACAAAGCAGTATGTACCACATGGGGTGATGAATGACGTCCTCTCTTCATCTTCTTTGGACATGTAGATTTAGTGATACCCAAAGTATGTGTCCAAAAAGGACAGCAAATCACAACTTGAAGTGGAATCCACAATCTGATCGATGTGCGGCAAGGGAAATGGGTCTTTTGGGCAAGCCTTGTTGAGATCTGTGAAATCTATACAAAGCCTCCACTTCCCGTTAGCCTTCCTGGTTAGCACTGGATTTGCCAATGGGGTGCAGTACTCCTCTAACCAAACCAACTGCCTCAAGTTTCTTGATCTCTTTGGCAATGAACTGCTGCCTCTCCAAGGCCTGCTTCCGGACTTTCTGCTTGACAGGTCGGGCATGTGGGCAGACATCAAGGTGGTGCTTGATTACCTCCCTGGGAACACTTGGGATATCAGATGGTTGCCGGGGAAACACATCGATATTCGCCCGCAGGAAGGCAACGAGCGTGCTTTCCTATTTGCCATCGAGGGCTGACACTAATAGTGAAAGTACCATCAATGCCAGCCAGCCCTGCCGGGACCTTCTTCACCTGGGGTGCAGCGACCTTGGATCTCTTGCTGCTAGAAAACTCCAGCATGTCATCAACGGGTGCCATGCACTCAGTGGGGGCACGCTTCTCGGACTCTTTGCCGGAGTCTCTACGACCTCTCTTCTTTCCTTTACTTTCCTTGGCGGGAGCTGCTGCTGCCTTTGCTGCGACCGCGTCCCGGTACATCTTGTCCACACAAATGATTACATCCTTCTCATCTCATGGGATGGCGATGACTCCCAGTGGCCCAGGCATCTTCAAGGTGTTGTAGGCATAGTGGGATGCTGCCATGAATTTAGCCAGGGCCGGGTGTCCAAGAATCCCATTGTACGGTAGGGGGAGATTAACCACATCAAACACAATTAACTCCTTGAAACGTGTCGGTAACCTCTAGCTCTTCCTCTCCTATCTGAAGGTTGCTGATGACTGCCAGGGAAATCAGATTCAACCCGGCCCCGCCGTCCACTAGCATCTTTGTGACCTTGAGGTTGCGAATTGTTGGAGATACCAACAACGGAAAACACCCTACCACAGTGGTATGGCTAGGATGGCCCTCCTCGTCAAAGATGATGGGCGTACGGGAAAATTTGAGCGGCTTCTGGGCCTCTGGCGCTGGTTCAACGACATTGACTTCTCGTGCCCACCGTTTGAGCTGGCGATGAGAAGTGTGCAGAGATGCAACTCCGTCAAATCACAGGCATCCATGGCCTTCTAAAACTCCTACTCACTGGTTTCCTCTCCATCCTCTCCATCACTCTCATCATCACAGGTTTCCTTCTCTCGACCTCTAGCGAGCCTTCCTTGGTTCTGAAAGGGTTTGCTGGGGCAATTTCTTCACCGCCTCGACCCTTACCGCCAGCAAAATTCTGACCTTTTTCCTTATCACGCTTCTCATATTTTGCTTTCTGCTTCTTAACAAGCTGCTCAACCTAATAACACTCTTGAAGGTCGTGGCCCTTGGTCCGATGTATCTTGCGGTACCACCCATCACCTTTCTCGGCTTTCTCGGCAGCAGCGGCTTCCCGGCAGTCAGTGCACACGGTAGCGTCCTTGCCGGGGGCCTCAGCTTTGGCCTTCATACCGGTACTAGGTGCACCCGATCCTTCAACAGTCATCACGGCCTTATCCCTCCGCTTCTTACTGTGCTTCTTGCTCTTCTTGTAACTAGTTGATTCATCCTCATTCTCTGAATCAACATTGGTGCAATCTTCCTCTCCGGGCAACTTCCTTCCCTCCTCCATCCGAGCACACTTATCCACTAGTGTGTAAAGCTCCTTCACAGTCTTGGGCAACCGTACGTTCATCTTGGAACAAATATGATGGTTGCGCACATTGGACTGGAAGGCAGCTATTATGGCTGTTGGATGGATATTTGGGATAGTTCTATGAACTTTGCTGAATCTCTGTAAATACTTATGGAGGGTTTCTCCTTCCTTCTTCTGGAGGCGTTGCAAATCGCCGGGCTTGTCGGGTTCTTGATGACCGCCAGTGAAGGCGCAAATGAACTCATGGCACAAGTCAGCCCATGACGAAATGGAGTTCTCCGATAGGTGCATTAGCCAAGACCACACATTGGACTTGAGGGCCAAAGGGAAGTAGTTGGCAAACACCTTCTCATCTCTTCCCCTGGAAGCCTGAACAACGCTGGTGTAGATACTCAGGAAATCAGCCAGGTTCAGCCTCCCGTCGTACTTCTCACGTATCTCTGGCTTGAACGTGTGAACAGACGGCCAATGGACTTGCCGCAACTCACGAGTGCGGGCTCGCCGATGTCAGGACCGTCGCACCCATCGGTCTGGGGGAGGTCGTCACGGCTTTGCCCGACGACGACGCGCGTGTCTCCTCTCCGCCTATCCTTCGGGGCTCGCCGTTGGCCTGGACGTGCTCGAGGGTCAGAAGAGGCTTTCGAGACGTCGTTGGATTCTTGATTCTGCTATGCTCGTGCTGGCTACCGCGGTGGGGACTGCACCGTGGGGATGGCCTCTTCCGTACGGTCAGCGGAACGAGCTATTGCTATCGCTTGGGGCAGTCGCGGCGGGCCGGCTCGCCGTGAGCCCCCAGCTTCGGCAAAACCGAGCAGGCTTTGGATGGTGGCACACCATTCGTCCATCTGCTCGGCCACGGGTAGAAGCCTCAACAGCAGTTGAGCCCACGCCATGGCCTCCGAAGCCGTACTTGGCAGGGATGATGCTGAAGTCGATCATACCGTTGCTCGGCTCCTGACGGTACCAGCAGCGGTGACACTGCGCCCCCGCTGCTGTTGTGGGGCGATCACCTGCACGTGGTGCGGAGAAGGCGCGTGAGGGCCAACGGCTCCGTTGGGCGCAGTGGCTTGGTTGCCCCATCCCAGAGGGGGTGCACGCACAGTGGCCGTACACAGGGTGGGAGCGGTCGGAGGGCGGCGATTCGCCCCGGTCCGGGCACCGTTGCTGTGGCTGTGCCCGCCGATGGGGAAAGGGGCACAGATGGAGTAACCCCTCCACCCGTACCTTGGGGAGTGTGGCCGTCAGGGTGTTGTTGATGCTGCTCTCGTCCGGTGCCTCTTGCTTCTGCGTCGGCCATGGGAGAAGTGGTGACGGGGCCGCCTACTCCGACCACTTCCCCAATAGCGTCCGCATCCTCGTGCGCCTCCGCACCCCCTGCAGCATTGGGGACCGCGGGCGGTGGAGCCTTCGAGATGGATGGGTGAGCCAAAGGACCGGGTTTATTCTTGGGCGCCATTGTCGATGGCGTCGTCGAAGATGAAGATGGTGATGAAGTCGACGCGCTGCGCACGCCTTCAGGTTCGCGCAAGCGAGCCCCCTACCTGGCGCGCCAAAGATGTCATGGGAACCATAGCCACCTATGGGACCTGGGGGTCCCTTGCTGGTTCGGCTAGGGGGCGAGCATTGCACAAAGAGCAGACGAGCATGGGGAAGCACTACAGAGATCATACAGGAAATTTTACCCAGGTTTGGGCCGCCGCGAGGCGTAAAACCCTACTCCTGCTTTGGTGGAATTATGGTGGAAAGGTGGTGGCAGAGTGTAGTACACTTGCCCGGCAGGGTTGCCTCAGGGCAGCAGCGACTGTGCGTGTATGGGGGAGTGAGTTCTCCAACCATCTAACCCTAACTACGGTTGCCATGGGCCTCCTTTTATAGATCAAAGGGGTTACCACAGTGGCAAAGTAGTCATTACAAACTGATAAGATAGCAAACAGTGCTATCATACCGAACGTTGCGGGCTGATAGGGCGCATTAAATGCACTGCTCAATGTCACATCGCTGGTTGCCCGGCAATGCTTGCCAGGCTATCTTGCCAGTTCCGCACTTGCTTGCTTGACATGTCAAAGGAAGGGTGTCGTCTGTGGGTTTATCCTGTAGGAAATGGTTGCCATGTGGGGAATGGCTGCCACTTAATCACTTTGCGGCTTGACACCGCACTGATCGACAATGTGGGTCGTGGTAGAGTGGTTGGTGAAGTGGTTTTGGCTCCGTGAGCCTCGGCAGGCCCTGCTGAGGCATATAAACTTTGGTTGTCTGTCTCTGGAGGTGGCCTTGCCGCTTGACGGGCTCGCCTGCCCAGCAAGGGAGGCTTCTCTCTTGATGAAATAATGTTCCTTGGAAGCCTCCACATGCTTAGACAGCGGGGCAACAGACCCGGGGTTTGTTGCACCGACAATGTGAGAGTGGAAGTGGACCATGTATTAATAAAGTAGCACATACTTATAGCTAATTGTCATACATGTTGGCTATAAGTTGGCTATAGATGACATGGCACTTTCTTATAGTCAACAGTTGGCTATACTATTAAGTATTAACCATGCTCTTATACACCTAGACGGAGGGATTAAATCCGGATGACTTGGAAGGGGGAAGAGGAGATCTAAGAAATGGTTCATCATAAGTATTTCACCATTACTGTAGTAAAAATTCTCAATTAATCTCATAAATGGCAAGCAAGAACTCTAATGGAGCAAAACCATACATGGAACATTCTATTCTAAACCATAAATGGATACACTTTTATTCAAGAACGAGACTCTAATAGAGCAACATCATGCATGGAAGGTTCTATACTATATAAATAAGAAGCCTCCACATGCTTAGACAGCGGATTACATTGAGCGAAGACTAATGATGAACATTTGACTTGGTAAAGCATATGACCAGGTGAACCTCCTTGGAGTCCCCGTGCACCATCTTGGGGTGAAAATCATACCACGCGTCTTCCATGTCCACATTGCCAGGAACGGAGCAGCTCGACACAGTCCCAGTCAGCGTGATGGAGGCAGTGTGGGCGCCCTCGTACCTCTGAGGGGCAGTAATAGTGAGCACGCACCCGTACACTGGCCTCGTGTCAGTGTTAGCGGCGTTGCCCTTGACGCACACTAGAGAGATGGGGCGGTGGCCTGCGCGGGCCTTGCCCGTGCCCACGGCCAAGAGGAAGACGCTGCCGTCCTCCTCTGCGAATAGCAGGCGGCGGTGATCCTCGAGCGACTCCGGCACCGCGAAGCACGACTCATACTTGATGTTCACCGTCGCGGGCCAGTAGTGATCGACGGACGGTGCCGTGAGGTGATGCATGATTCTCACCAGCGAGCCCTCAAACGGCGGCGTGCACTCATAGCAGGAGCAGGGCTTGTGTGTGCATCTAGAACTATGCTCCACCAGCGAGTGCTGGTCCACATACCTCTCGCAGCCGAAACTCATGTAGACACTGGGCACCTTGCAGGCATCCGCCAGGCTGTCCATGAAACAGGAGTGGCTGTAGGGACGTTGCGCCCGCCGTGGAGCGCAGGAGGGAGTGGCTGTAGGGGACGTTGCACCCGCCGAATGGAGCGCAGGAGTAGCACACGAAGCAGTAGATGGTGTCCATACTAGTACTCCCTAGTCTCTACTCTTATAAAAACCGAGTTGGTGATGATGGTGTGCCTGCCATCTTGTAATATAGACCGTCCGATCTATCTCACACGAATAGAAAGCAAACTATGACAATTTTACAAAAGATACCCGCACCTCTCTCCACATTTACAGATAAGGCCTTGCCTCGTTCATCCTTACCTCCCACATCCTCATTGCTGAGAAATTAAAAAAGGAAGTCTCTGGAACAATCTGGCATGGTGGCCGCTGCCGCCTGTCGGCGCCGTATGTCGGGGTATTCTCGCGACAGATGCCAGGGGTGGCTTGTCATGGATGGGGACAGGAGTACGTTGTCGGGCCCTGGAAGCGGGAGTCGGCGAGATCTCGAACGCACACGATTCTTACCCAGGTTTGGGGATCTCCTAGGAGATAACACCCCTAATCCTGCTCTGCGGGGTCTCTGCATGATGGCTATGATAAAAGTGGCTACAAGCTTGCTCCTTGAGCCGTTCTGCTAGAGGAGGAAGAAGGGCAAGGCTTGGTCCTTTGCCTCTCCTAGCAATGGGTGTGTAGAATGGTATGGGTGCTCAACCCTTTGCATGGGTGATCCTGGGGGGTTTATATAGGCCTACCCCCCAGGGGTAAAATGGTAACACATCCGGGTGTGGGACCCGGATGTCAGTGTCTAAGGGCGCCGGGTTCTCCGCCGGCAGCTGGGTCCAGCCGCCTGGTGGGTCCCGCCGGCTTCCATGAACTTGGCCGATAGGTAGGGCCCGCCGCCTGCGGGCCACGGTGATTGCCTTTTGTTGTACCCTCGCCCTTGATGATGGAGGCTTTGTTGGGGGGTGCATGGCTATAGTCCCGCTCCCTGGCGTGCGCTCACTGTAGCCATGCTCCGTCTCATCGGACTAATGGCGCGCAGACTACGAGAGGAGGGAGGGCTGGCTGCTGCAGGATGGCCCGCCCCTGAGGTCGTCTTCCTGGTGTGCGCCGTCTTCTGGTTGCTCGCGGATAGGTAGGGCCCGCTGCCTGCGGGCCGTACCGACCGCCCGTCACGGGAGGATGGCCCTGGCTGACGTAGGCTACGTCATGAGCCGTATGGCTACAGTGCCGCGCCGGGCAGGCGGGTGAGCACTTGGCTACAGTGCCGCGCCGGGGGAGGGGTGGTCCTGTAGCCATGCCATGACTCGTCGTAATGAATGGGTGCAAACTCTGAGAGGAGGAAAGGCCGCCTGCTAGGAGCCGGCCCCCTGAGGCCGCCTTCTAAGAGTGCATCGTCTTCTGGAAGCCGGCCTCTTGGGCCAGCCGGCCCATGGAGCCAGTCGTACGTCCGAAAGGTGCGAGGGGCTTTGCTAGCCCGATGTCTTGAAATGCTAAGGGGTATAAATGAGGCTACTCGTGGTCAAACCCTCCGACAGTAGTCCCCGAAGTTGGTGAGGCGACACGGCACAAGCCGGAGTGCCTCAGCAGTTTCCTACTCCGAGAGGTCTTGCGTCTTTGCTTCGTCTGGCTTTGGGGATGTCGTCTAACAGGAGTCGGCCGAGGATGGGCACGCAATTTGGTGAATTTGAATTGGCATGGCGGGGGTCGGGGCCTGCGCCACCGAGTGACACACTTGTCGACCGTTACTCGCCCGCCATGTGACACGAGTAGGGTAGGCAGGCCTGCCAGCCCACGCGCGTGACGGGACATCTCAGCGAAAACTGGAGCTGGCAGCACCGGGTGGCGCGCCTGTCGACCGTTGCTCCCTCCCACTATAGGGCCTTGGTGCGTGCGCGGATCCGCCGCAGCCGAGGTGGGCGGTTGCCCTTCCGATATGCATTAAACGCGCGCCTTTAAGCTGCGGAGTACACAGGGTCGAGCGGGGCGTGGGCGCAGTCAATCCGCATGCCCCCCACATCTTACCTCTTTGGCTCCGCCGCTGTTGCTGTATAAATAGAAGGGAGGGGGTGAGGCAAAACGCACGGGCGCCCCGTGCTCTCCATCTTCCTACTCTGGTTCCTTTGCTCCCTTGCTACCGTTGCGCTGCCGCGCCGCTCCACAGCTGAAGCGCCGCCGCAGCTCGTCACCGCGCAGCCTTGCCACGCCAACGTAGCTTAGCAGCCACCCGACCTCGCCGCGCCGCTGTAGAGCCACCGCGATTCATGGCGCGAGGCGAATGGGACGTCTCAAACGTCCACGACGGGCACATCGAGTTCCTCCGCTTGACGTGGCGGATACCCAACGTGGCGTGCCTGGGTACGCGCCTCCCAGATGAGCCGGAGATCTCACCAACGCCACAAGCCGGCGAGTTCGTCATCTCCCGCAGCCACTTCCTCCGTGGCTTCGTCTTGCCGGCGAGACCCTTCTTCCGTGAGTTTCTTGATTCTACCGGATTCAACCGCACCACCTCACACAGAATAGGGTGGTCCTTCTCTCCGCATTCGTTACCTTCTGCGAGGGTTACCTCGGCGTCCTACGCACACTTGAGCTATGGGGTAGGTTTTTCTACTTGAAGCTCAGCACCGCCACCAAGGGCGAGGCGGCTGAGTGCGGCGCTTGTGTCCACCGTGCGGTGTACCGGCACCGGGGTCCGATTCCCCCTGGTCGTCTTGCATGAGTCGGCGAAGCTGTGGCAGAAGTCGTACTTCGACGTCCGCAATGTTGACCCCGTCCGCGACTACGTCAACATGCCGGCCTTTGTGCCTGGCCCGCCTGCCGAGCCGCGGCTAAACTAGGGGCTGTAGCCCAAACAACTGCCGCCCGCCATCACCAACGTCCTTGACTGGCTCCAGGAGATGACATAGTTGGAGGGGCACCAGCCGGCGAACCTTCTGGCTACCTTCATCTACTGTCGGGTGTCACGCCTCCAATCCCGGCCACATCTGATCTGCGAGATGAGCGGCCGCCGCGCCCCGTGCCGGAAGTCGACAAAGGAGCTGCCGACCATCAAGGTCGTCCGGCATTTAAACTACTTCTCCAATAGCCAGCTCGATGAGACCGACTGGAGCTTCGGCAAGCCGCCGCACAGCTGCGCCAACCCGCCGCCTGCGGTTACTGTCTGGTCCCCTTACATTGCTTAAGTTGTTCTCTTCATCCTCCCTGATCACCCGAACGGGGCGCATCGCTTTGCTGGCCAGGTGGCAGTCGCTGAACCGGGTCCTAGTCATCGGTGGATGCCGGACCGGGAGTTGAGCGATGTGGGCGACCCCGAGCTGGGGCCGGCCGCGTTGGAGGAGGACGACATAGCCGGAGGAGGCGGCGGCGGTGGAGCAGGAGGAGCCGCAGGAGGCAACGCGGGAGGAGGCGGTGACGGCCGGGACTAAACGGATGAGGATGAAGACGGCGACGGACAGCGCCACCCAGAAGGCGCCGACAGGGCGGGAGCCGGCTCTTCGTCGGCGCGGCCGACAGGCGGGGCACAGACTGGTGCACCTGGCACGTCCAAGCGTCGCGCCGAAGGGCCAGTGGTCGGTAGCCGACCGAGCAAGAAGACCGGGTCAACGGCTGCCACGACCAAGCGGTAAGAGGCCGTGAACGTGGCCGCCATCCGGAGGACCCCAAAGCAGCGCCAGATTGTGTCCGCGTAAGTGTTTTGCCTGCTCTTGTCTTTATCGTTTTGTCTTGGCTTTTCTTCTCTTGTGAATCTTCTTATCTTTTCTCCGTGCCGGGCTCCCCTCTTCGTGTCACATGCCTCGTCTGCCTCGGTGATTGGGTCAGCGGGCGGCCCTAAGGATGCCCACCGCATGGACCCGACCGCCGCCCTCCGGGAGGTGACGGAGAGGAACGTGCGGGAGCCGCAGGAGGAGCGAGATGCCGTAGCGCGAAAGGAGGCCGAGGTAGCGAACGCGGCGCAGGCGGAGTCCGATGCGACGACCGAGGCTCAGGCAGACACGCCGGCCAAGGCGCAGGAGGATGCGGTAGCCAAGGCCGCGGAGGACCCGGCCCGCAGCATGGTCCCAGAGGCCACGGACCCTCAGTCGCCGGAGCCGCCGGTGATGATGGCTGGACACCGACTGGAATAGCAGAAGCTGGCCAAACGGCCCCGGAGCGGGAGGGGACCGACCCCGTCGTCCTGGCGGTGGAGGTGGCTCTGCGCACGCCAGAAGCTGGCGAGCGAGGCGGCCAGCCCGAAGGGCCGGAGGTGCCGCCATCTAGCGCCGAGTTGGTAGTGAGCTAGGCCGTGATGAACCACGTCCCCGTGCGCCAGCGCCCAGCGCGGGCGGTTTCTGCACCGAGGCCGACACGTGTCGAGGCCGCGAGCTGACAGGTGGCCAATACCGAGGCCTCGAGCTTTGCTCTGGCTGGTTGGGCGCCAGGAGCTGGCCCGGGCGTCCTTAACGTCGCGGTGAAGGACATCCTGGACCAGTTCAACACCCACGCCGCCTCTCTCCTGATGGCTAGGAGCGAGCTGTTGGCGATGCAGGCCTTCGTCCGGGTACGTTCTCGATCTTGCTTTTAATTCTTGTAATCTTTGGTGAGGGCGCGCCAGCGCAGCCACTGGGTGTAGCCCCCGAGTTCCAAGCCGGCTGCTGAGCAGGCCGGTTGGAACTTGAAGGCGTGCTTCCGAATACTGAAATGTTGCTCTCATTGCAGGACTACCACAACGTTTGCGTGTGGCCGCCTACAACTCCCAGAATCAGGCGCTGGCCAAGCGGACTACTAACCTGAACCAGAGACGAGGTATGTAGGTCGTCTTTCAGTGGGGGCACGCAAGCGCACCCACTGGTTTTAGGCGCCGAGATTCGGGCCGTCCTGCCTAAGTGTTCCGGAGCAGTAGCAAGCTACCATGACTTAGTGGAAGCACTAGGAGACATTTCCCGGTAAGAGAGGCTACCAAGAATAAACAACTAGGTTGTCGGATCCCACACATACCAAGCATTTCATTAACATACACACAATATGCTCGATATGTGCAAATACAACATGGCATCACAAGAAAACTCTACGACTCAAAGTATTTATTCATTAGGCTCCGAGGAGCCAGATATTACAAACATGGGTCTAATGACCCGGCATTCAAGTCATACATGCAACAAGCACATGCGGAAGCGTAACTTGTCTGAGTACAGACAACTACAAATGAAAAAGGCTGAGAAGCCTCACTATCTACAAGACCCTGCCGAGGGCACAAGATCGTAGCTGAGGTAACAAGCTAAACGTCAAAGTCCACGCGGAACTACTAGTGACACTGAAGTCTCTCTACAAAAACATAAATTAAGCAAACGTGAGTACAAATGTTCCCAGCAAGACTTACATCAGAACTAGCTACATATGCATCAGTATCAACAAAGGGCGTGGGGGATTTTAACTGCAACAAGCCAGCTTTGACTCAGTGGCTATCCTGAACTACGTCTACAAGTAACTCTTTTGGGGTGGCACACATGAGTCCACAAATTCACCAAATCAATACACCACAATGGATCCGCTCCCGGTCTCCCTATGAGAACGTCATCCATAGCACTCACACTTATCTTGTGCATTTTAAAGTATCCACTTTCACTTGTCTATGAACTACATAAGCAACCAAGTAGTCCTTTACCGCGGACGCGGCTATTCGAATAGATGATGTTAACCATGCAGGGGTGTACTTCTTCACACCCCACTCTCTCCACTTTCCGCCATGTACACGTCATGTATCTCGGCAACCTTCAAGCAGAAGCCTGGTTAGGGTGTCGGACACGACCTGACTAACCACACAAGTCCCTAGTCCAGGTTTATCGCCTATTCAGGTTCCATCCACAGGGAGTCCGGCCAAGGTTTCCACTACGGACTCGAACGATGTGTGCAGGGTTCCCGGGTCACCAAACGGGCCAGTCGGTACACCGTGCCACGTGCCTACAACATCAAAGCCCACCCCTCGGGTCAGCGCTGCGCATGGCCTCCAACATTCTACAAAACACCATAAACTACTTGCAAGTCCGAGAAAGAGGACAGGGGCGGTTAATAAGTTGAGAGAGTCAATTAAGGATCCCAATGTGTGGTAGTAGCTGATCTTAAATCACACATACAGATCTCAGTTCCTAAGGACCGTTCCAATGAAGCAACCCACCATGTACTCCCACATGGCCTCTCATCGATACCTTTACCAAATCGTGTTCACACACTTAGCTCTCAAGAGTAGGACATGTTCACACACCTCCAATTCATCCCCGATGAATCAGACCTGACTCAACTCTAAGCAGTAGCAGGCATGACAAACAAGCATGAATGAGTAGGCACATCAGGGCTCAAACAACTCACTGCTGCAGGAGACTGGTAACGCGACACTACGATCAAAGACCCTTTGCCGAAACAGTGTGTGATGCAATAATCGCAAACGGTGGTGTAAAAAACCTAAAAAAAGGTGCAAAACATTTGCGATGATGTATGCATCAAACATGATTCATGTTTTAGTTGCGTGTGTGATGAAGGGCATACGGTTAATCCATTCAAACTGTCTGCGATGAGGCAGAACAACAGAAACGGGCAATCATAACAATGTGTGTGCGATGCAGGACACACGGTTAATCCATTCGAACTGTTTGCGATGAGGTAGAACAACAAAAACGGGCAGCCATATCAATGTGTGTGCGATATATGGAATACGGTTAACTCGAACGAACTATTTTCAGTTAGGGAACACAACAGAAACGGTTCACCTTAACATGATGTGTGTGATATGCCGCATACAGTTCAAATGGATGAACTGTTTGCGATGAGCCAAAAGAACACAAACGAGTCGTGTAAACAAGATGTGTGATACGTGGCAAACAGCCGACTCGGATGAACTGTTTGCGATGAGAAATTAGAACACATATGGTCATTATAGTTACTTCGTGTGTGATTTTGTGTGTACAAAGAACTTTGAAAAATGCAAACTAGTTGCTTGCGGTGGCTAGGAGTATCGCACACGATGCGTCTGCGAGTACTCGTGTGCGATGATTAGTATGTTACACATAAATTTCCTTATGTGAACATGTGTGTGAATTTGCAATATGGACAGTTAATATGCAAATGCCTTCTGGACATCGGGCACACGCTTAAACTCAATGAACTTTGTACGATACTAATACTTTCCATGAAAATTTATGAACTTGGGTAACATCATTCGAGTAACATATATAAAGTGGTTGCACTATTCGACAAAAGGAGGATCTTCGTAACACGGTTTTGACAACCATATGGTCCATATCTACATACTTAACATAGTAACAACTATCACATTTTAAGAGGCTAAGGGCCAACAACCATATGGTCCATATCTACATACTTAACAATATAGTAACAGCCAGCAGATTTTAACAGGCTGAGGGCCAACAACCACAACTATCCACTAGAAGCAGCTTGATCACAGCGACTCGGCATCTCGTCAATGAAAAGGAAGAGCCCTCCTGTGCCTTGGTAGAGCAGGAGTAGAACAGTGTCTCCAATTTTCCAATATGGATGCATTGCCACGAGAAGCGAGAACTTGTTAATTTGAATGGTTCCATTTTTGCGGGAAATGCAGTACCTTGCAATAACTTTGGCATTATTAGCAGACACAAGTGTAATTCGACCACGCCGGGAAATCGATCCAGGAATGGCTACAGGGGGCAATTTCTGTTGACATGTAGAATAAAAAACAATTTTAACATATCGTTGAAGATATATATAGTTTATGAGCATCAACATTAAAATAAGACTTTTTACCAGCGCTTTGTGCACACAATTGGTCTTGTTTAGTGTGTGCACCATAGGTCTAATTAATCCCATCCAAAATCCAGCGTTCATACGTTATGCTATCTCTGTCAGATTATCAACAAAGTTTATGACATGCTTGAAGTCCTTCCAGTGAAATTTGGTACGCTTAGTAACATACAGATTGTTCACTATGCATCCAATATATCCTACTTAAAAGGTGGAAAGGTATTATTTATTCAGAACATGGCAGAAGAATATATATAGTGCGCACAAATTGGTAAACAGAATTTGTTACTGCCTAGGAACGGAGTGAGAATATGATATCACAATTGGTTGCTTAAATAGTGATCAATTGGTTGCTTAAATAGTAATATGACAGCATGGAGAAAGTTGAAAGGACACTAACCTCGATCAGACTTTGATCGGCTGATGACGTTGGGGAAGTAAACATCCATGTTAATTAGACCAGGTTGTGGTGCACGCACTAGAATTTTATTGCCAGCTTTCAGTTCATAACACTTAGACATTTTTCTCCAAAGGTCCGCATTAAAATAGGAGTGACCATCTTTATCAAGTATTACGCCTACCATCATTGCAAACCCATGTTGCGATGTCAATATGAGATCCTAGCAGTCATCAGCAAAGTAAAGCCCAAGATTTCCTTCTACTCCTGTTCTTGCAAAGCAAGGGATGTACTGATTGAAATGAAAATTAAGATCGTAAATTAGATATATTGAAATAACCGAGCAAGATGCAAATATGGGAGTAACTGATAGAACATTTCCATATATAGAAGCAAGCAAAGTACAAAAATATAGAATTAAAAATAGATAATGTAACAAAGATTTGATGCAAATATATAGATAATGTAGCAACAGACGGTATATGTTCGCAAATTTAGGCCATGCCGACCGTGGTAGGTTGAGATTGAACATAGCGAGCACTCCCTGAAATCATCCGGAATGGTGAGATAGAACTTCGTTTCCGACTGGCCACGACCACAATTGCCCGATTTGTGCTCGCACTATGCACATATGAATGAACACCCACGAATCAGCTAGAACAAAAATGATTCCACGACGATTTCCGCCGGTTGATTAACAGTGACGGACGGACTGCGATAAGAGATGAGTGAATATTTCGCTAATTAAGTTGATTACCTTCTCCATGAGAAAATCCCCGGCCCAATCCCGCAGAAAACCCCAGTCGACCAGAGTCTAGAATGTCGGTGCAGACAGGCGGCGGAAAGCGGTGGAGGCGATATCCAATGCCGTTTGGAGCGCGACCTACGGCCGCCGCCAATGGCCGTCGAGCTTAGGGTGTAGAGTTGCAGAGGAGTCCGCGGCGAGTGAGTCGGGACGAAGTTGGCGAGGGTTTTCTTTTCCTTTTGTATGTGTGAGTGAACACACACGGTTCGCAGAGGCGATGGAGATGAACTGTGTGCGATAGTAAATCACCGAGATTGAATGGGAATCCAAATTTCCTTTGTCTTTCATCCATGAGTTTTTTTTCTATGATGATCATAAACCCTGCTAATCACCGTGTTCAAATTTGACACTTTTCCGGGTTCATTTACAATATTTAGGGGATTATGTGCATTTTGTAGGCATTAATGCACGTAATTCAAATTCAAAAAATTGGTGCATGAAAGTGTGCACAAGAACGGTCTGGAAAAACCATACTCGTGGTATTTAGTAATTTCTCAAGCCTTTTACAAGGAATGGGTAGAGATTTCAATGGAGTCAACCACAAACGCGTCATTTACTGGGTTATCAACTATAGAACAATGAAATATGTGCTTGAAAAACATGATGGCTGGCATGGTGCCATGGTATGGCCCCACCGTGCCCTGGTTAAAATCTGAGAAGGTTTGATTTATGTCCTCATGCATGCCCTTCATAAATCGAACCATCACCGAGGAAGTTCAATGCTTTCGAGAGGGAAATCACCAAGATTGAAGGGAATACAAATTTCCTTCCTAGTTTGTCTTTCAGTTTTTTTCCAACAATCAACATACCGCCTCAAATGAAACGAGTTCAAATTTGACATATTTCTGAACTCATTTACCATATTTAGGGGATTGTGTGCATTTTCTAGGCATTAATTATGCACATAATTCAAATTCGAACAATCTGTGCATGAAAAGGTGCACAAGAATGGTCTGGAAAGCCATGCTCGTGCTATAAAAAATGTAACACATGGGTGGAAAACATGACGCCTGGTGTGGTGCCATGGTATGGCCTCACCATACCCCTGGTAAAAATTGGAGAATGTTTTCCTTATGTCGTGATGCGCGCCTTTCATAAAATGAACCATCATCCGAGGAAGTTTCATGGTTTCGAGGGGAAATCACCAAGATTGCAGGGGGATCCAAATTTCCTTTGTCCTTTGTCCACGAGTTTTTTTCTATGATGAGCATACAACCTACAAATCACCGTGTTCAAATTTGGCACTTTTCCGGGTTCATTTGCCATATTTATGGGATTATGTGCATTTCCTAGGCATTAATGCGCATAATTCAAGTTCAAACAATCGATGCATGAAAGGGTCCACAAGAACGGCCTAGAAAACCATGCTCGTGCCATTTAGTAAATTCTCATGCCTTTTACAAGGAATGGACAGATATTTCGATGAAATGTGTGGCAATAGTCAACCACAAATGTCTGTTTGTTGGGTTTTCAACTATAAAAATGAAATAAATTGTTAAAAAACATGTCGCCTGGCGTGGTGCCATGGTATGACCTCACCATGCCTTGGTAAAAAATTGAGAAGGTTTGGCTTATGTTGTCATGCACGCCCTTCATAAATCGAACCATCACCGAGGAAGTTCCATGCTTTCGAAAGGGAAATCCTCAAGAGTGAACGGGAATCCAAATTTTCTTCGTTCTTTGCCCTAGAGTTTTTTCTACGACGAACATACACCCTGCAAATCACCGTGTTCAAATTTGGCATTTTTCCGGGCTCATTTACCATATTTAGGGGATTATGTGCATTTTCTAGGCATTTAGCGCATATAAATCCAATCCAGCTACAGGTGCACGGGTGTGATGTGAGGGACGTGGATTGCCCTTCGATCGCGGCGCATCCAACGGTGGACACGCGCGATTCGCGTGGCTGGGGTTCTGGCCAATCATCACTCAACACATAATAGGCTCAGCGCACAATGTTTCCGGAAGCGACGGAGATGAACCGTGTGCGATAATGAATGAGCAAAATTGTAAGGGAAGCCAAATTTCTGTTGTCGTTTGTGGTTGAGCTCTTGAATACCACCGCACTGTATGGCTGCCCGGCCCCTCCGTCCCAGAGCTCTCTCCACGCGTCGTCCATGGCACCACAGCGCACAGTAACTTGTAAGGAAGCGATGGCATCCCGCCGAGCCGCGTTCCTTGCTGCCCGCTACCGCGCACATGGTAAGTAAGCAATGGCATCTCGCCGCACCAAGTTCATCACCACCGGCGGCCAGACAGTTACATGGGCGGACTTTGAGGCTGCCATGGCCGAATGGGTGGTGGATCTAGAGGCGGTCAAAGCCGCACAGAAGGAGCGGAAAAGGTAGAAAGCAGTCAAGAAAAGAGAGTCCTACCGCTGCAAGATAAAAGAGGCCGCACGCCGTGGTGAGGAGAGCTTGGCGGAGATCAAAGCATGGTGGGCTGCCGCCTACAAGGCCGGGAAGGAGAATGCCGGCGTCTGGCCAGCATGCCCTGATGGCAGCATGTGAGAAGTAGTTTAAGTTTGTAGTATTAAAGTACAATGTTAGTAAGAGCATCCTTTGAGGGCTTTGAGCGTTGATTAGCATGTGTGCCCGTGTGCGTATTTTTGCATTAATCATTAGAAGATCACAAAACACACAGTTTCTATGCCGTACCTGTCTGCGGTTTTTGCGTTAATGACCCATAAGTCAGTTACCTGTGCGATATTTCCTAATAAACCAGGCGAACCATTGACCGAAAAAAATAAAGTACACATGTACATTTTTTTGGAGACGGGATCTGCCAACTTTCTTTTTTCTCGCACATGAGTATTTTACGAGCTTCGTTTGTGTTGTGTTTTTCCCCCGCCCAAGTTTCTAATTTCGCACCGAAATTTTCATTAGGCGCGCGATTTCAGAATTTATTCCTCCAACCACATCCCCTTCCCCTCAGTATCCCCCCTCCCTCGCGCCTTCCCCTACCGGCACCTCAAACCGCCGCCGCCGCAACCACAACTTCAACCACATCTACGTTCTGCTCGGATCCAGTCAGGTAACCCACCGATCTCTATCACGTCCCCGGCCCGGTTGCTTAAATGGCGCCTGCGAAACATCCTCATGCCTCCAAATCCCCCTGCCAGGAGCTGATGGCGGTCCATGGTGCGATGGCCGCTGTGCGTGTTGACCCAGAGGAACACCTCGCGTCCGCCGCCGCCGCCGACATGGTGCAGGCTCTGGCCCAGATGAAGTCCCCCAGCGACTACCCCCCAGGACTTAACTGGTAAGATCTGACCAGCTAAATCTTACCAATACCACTTGCAACGGCTTTGATTTGTACGATTGATGTATTAAGCATGTTCGTGCCTTGTTTATTTCAGTACCACACACTGTGTGATGTTCAAATATTACCGTGTCCAGCTCAATTTCACCAATACCAGCAACAAACTTACAATACATGACTCAGGATATCACTAGAGATGCTGCCCATTTGCTATTTTTAGAGGATGCTAACCCTGTTGCACTTAACATGCCAGTCCATGTACTTACGCAGGGTCATAACGGCCAATGCTTTTGTTTGCCGTCGAGGTGAGCTGTATCCCATGTCTTACAGTATTTCACATAATTTGTACAATTACAGTTTATCTTCTACCCATTTACTGGTTGCCTGTAGGCACACATGTCAGTGGCACTGATCCACGCTTCGACGCGGAGGAACAGCTCGCCTCCGCCGTCGCTGACTTTGGGCGAGCTCTGGCCAAGATGAAGTGCCCCAGCAACTACCTCTCAGGACTTACCAAGTATGTACTCACCAGTTCAATCTTACCAATACCATTTGCAATTAATGGCTATGTTCTATACGGTCGATGTATTAAGCATGTTCTAGTAAACATGCCTAGCACGTTTTTGCTACTATCCCTACCTTTTTGGACATCTGGGCCATTCTCTGCTCTGGTAGCACCTGCCTTGTGATGTTTAACTATGCCAATTCATTTTTATCAGTACTGGTTTCAATGTCTATTAAGCCTGTTGCAATTAACAGTTGAATCCATTTTTAAACAGTTGCATTTCAATGGCTACAAACTTACAAAACATGACTTAGGATGTTGTTAAGCCCGTTGCAATTAAGAGTTGTATCCACTTTTAATCTGTCCATTTGCTACCATGCTACTCTCCGCAATGAAGATATACTAGAGATGCTGCCCCATTTGCTATTTTTGGTGGATGCTAACCATGTTGTACTTAACATGCTTGTCCATGTATTTACGCATGGTCATAACGGCCGATGCTGTTGTTTGCCGTCAAGGTTAGTTGCATCCCATGTCTTACAGTATTTCACATCATTTGTGCAATTGCAGTTTAACTTCTACCATTTACTGGTTGCCTATAGGTACACATGTTAGTGGCACTGATCCACGCTTCGACCCAGCGGAATAGCGCGCCTCCGCCGCCGCTGACTTTGGGCGGGCTTTGGCCAAGATGAAGTGCCCCAGCAACTACCTCTCAGGACATACCAAGTATATACCCACCAGTTCAATCTTACCAATACCAGTTGCAATTAATGGCTATGTTTTGTACTGTCGATTTATTAAGCATGTTGTAGTAAACATGCCTAACACGTTTTAGCTATTTTCCCTACATATTTATAGGCAACTGGGCCATTATCTGCTCTGGCAGCACCTGCCCTGTGATGTTTAACTCTGCATTTGCATTTTTATCAGTATCGGTTTCAATGGCCATTAAGCATGTTGCAATTAACAGTTGTATCCATTTTTAAAGAGTTGTATTTCACTGGCTACAAACTTACAAAACATGAATCACTACTAGGAAAAGGGCTATAGCTGATATGGACATTAATGGCGCACCATGTATGTGGTGCGCCACTGCTATATAGCAGTAGCGCACCAGATACAGGTGCGGCATTATTGACATATTACTAATGGCGTACCTGGTGTGTGGTGCGCCATTAGTAGTTTTGAAAAAAAAATTGTTAGCAGTGGCGCACCAGGGGATAGTGCGCCATTACTAGTTGACATAGTAATGGCGCACCACACCCATCGTGCGCCATTAGTAGTTTTGAAAAAAAATGACGTACTGTCCACTGGTGCGCCATTACTAACAATTTTTTT